>NC_137692.1:16708771-16753771 GCF_963989245.1 Nansenia antarctica | reverse complement strand
TGACTGTTGTTCCTGCTGCATACACACACGCCCATACATAGACATGCGGGGGCCCCCCTCTCTTTTCACACATAGTGTGAAACATGATTTTATTTATTTCATCTTCACTGTCTTTGCCGTTCTCATGTATTGTATGTATTGTTTTTGTGTTGACCCTGTGTATTTCTGTTTATATGTTTGTTTTTATTTTTGCTGGGGCCTCTTCGCCAGATCATCATTGAAAATGAGAATTTGTGTAAATTCTGCATGTAAATTAATTTACAGAATGGTTATTGCATTCAATCCCAAAAAATATAAATAATAATGTGAGAAAATAGAGGCCCCTGTGCAAGTGAATCTTGAAATGGAGGACCATTTGACATCATAGATGCATTCTATATGACATCATAGATGAATTCTATTTGACATCATAGATGCATTCTATATGACATCATAGATGAATTCTATATGACATCATAGATGAATTCTATATGACATCATAGATGCTTTCTATATGACATCATAGATGCATTCTATATGACATCATAGATGCATTCTATATGACATCATAGATGCATTCTATATGACATCATAGATGCATTCTATATGACATCATAGATGAATTCTATATGACATCATAGATGCATTCTATATGACATCATAGATGCATTCTATATGACATATATAGAATAATGCATTCTATATGACATCACAGATGCATTCTATATGACATCATAGATGCATTCTATATGACATCATAGATGAATTATATATGACATCATAGATGCATTCTATATGACATCATAGATGCATTCTATATGACATCATAGATGCATTCTATATGACATCATAGATGAATTCTATATGACATCATAGATGCATTCTATATGACATCATAGATGCATTCTATATGACATCATAGATGCATTCTATATGACATCATAGATGCATTCTATATGACATATATAGAATAATGCATTCTATATGACATCATAGATGCATTCTATATGACATCATAGATGCATTCTATATGACATCATAGATGAATTCTATATGACATCATAGATGCATTCTATATGACATCATAGATGCATTCTATATGACATCATAGATGCATTCTATATGACATCATAGATGCATTCTATATGACATCATAGATGCATTCTATATGACATCATAAATGCATTCTATATGGCATCATAGATGCATTCTATATGACATCATAGATGCATTCTATATGACATCATAGATGAATTCTATATGACATCATAGATGCATTCTATATGACATCATAGATGCATTCTATATGACATCATAGATGCATTCTATATGACATCATAGATTAATTCTATATGACATCATAGATGCATTCTATATGACATCATAGATGCATTCTATATGACATCATAGATGAATTCTATATGACATCATAGATGCATTCTATATGACATCACAGATGCATTCTATATGACATCATAGATGCATTCTATATGACATCATAGATGCATTCTATATGACATCATAGATGCATTCTATATGACATCATAGATTAATTCTATATGACATCATAGATGCATTCTATATGACATCATAGATGCATTCTATATGACATCATAGATTTCCTTGAGAAAGAAGAATTATAGAAATGCCTGTCATCATTCATATCATGGTCCATCTCACCCCTGAACATCCACACTTGAGTTCAATCGCGTCACAAAATGTAGCTATGCAATCTCAGTTATTTGAGGGAGTGCCTCCTCTAGTGTTCATATTTCATTTATTACATCTGTGATATCATGATTGTATTTGATTACGGAGGAGTGAAGGATATTCTAAGGCCCATCCATAATTGATTGGTGAAAATGTGAAACATACAAAAAAGGAAGTATATCATTCTTGGAAGGGATGGGTGGACGTTTTCATCTACAGAAAAAAGTACCTCCTTCCCAGCCTCGGTAAACCGGAAGTCACCACCCCGGTGACTTCTGGTTTACCGAGTAGTAAAGTTGAGCTTGGCAGGTCTGCCTCTGGCTGCTGGGTTTTTGCAAAGAAATGGACAACCAGGGAAGGAAAGTGGTGGTTTGTGACAATGGAACTGGGGTAGGTTTCACAGCAGAGCGCTGTATGTGACTGATTTGGAGTAATTTCGTGTTTTTTCAGAGTCAGAATGACAGCTTAGAACGCGTTTTATCTGAAACAGGAAGTTAATTATGCAGTGCTAGCAAGCTAACGAGCTAACACCAGTCAAAAACGCTACAAAACGCTGAACATGAAATTGACATTTCAAAGCTGTAAATTCAGTGAATTTAGTTGAATTTAGAAAATATTGGACCATCTTTTGTAGTAGCTCGTGTGAATAATAATACCCTAGCAAAGCTAATGGGTTAGCTGAGTGTTGATGTCACTGGAGGTTTTCCATGGACCAGCCAGCCCAGTTTGTATCCTCGCGAGAGTCTGACGTCATTAAGTCAATCTGGTGAATCAATGATCAAGCCTGGGTGATTTAGGATGTGTCCAACCAGACTGTGTGTGGCTATGGGCTATAGAAGTAGAAGAAAGTCTGAATTTTCATAGGAATAGATTGTATAGCCTAGGCCAAACGCTGCCATACAGTCATATAGTCTAAGTCAGATGTCAGATTATATACAAAAGCATGGAGAACAAGCCACGTTTGCTAACCATCCCCTAGGTACAGTAGGGATGCCCTTGTGTGAATCATAGGGAGTCAAACTCATATGGTTGACACTGAGAGCCAGGCTCAGTTAGTTAGAGATGTCTATTGAAACCAGCAATAAGTGGCTTTTAAGCACATGTCATGTAACACTATGCTCAACATCTTGTTTCAAAACAAACAACAAATGCTGATCATTGGACCTTGAGTAGCCTATGAATAGTGGCAACAGTTTGACTTAGTGAGACTAGTTAAGTTGAAGTTGGAAAATATGGCTCTGTAATGTTAAAGTTAGTCACTTTGACACCAAAGGAGTAACATGGGAAGGAGAAAGGTGGTGGTGTTTTTGTAGTAGGCTTAAGTTAAAAAAACTCATTCTAATTCAGATCCCCCTCAGCAGCTTTTGGGGATGTTTGTTCAGTGTGGGCAGATAAAAGTTGCACACAGGCAACAAGGCTGAACCAGTGAGCCAAGAGGAAGTGAGACCAGCCTCTGAACCACAGCTATGATGACACACACACACACACACACACACACACACCATGGTTATTTCGATTTCTCGTTTACTTGGAGCTTTAACGGCCACTATGGTGTTGCCATAGAGATCACTTAAAATACAAAAAAAAGCCAGACGTTACTGTTTCCGTATGCATCTGCAGATGTGCACTGGTGAACCATATGGTTCTGTGCACGGCAGTACTCTTGATAACAGTGTGACCAAAAAAAGCTAGGAATTGAAATGTTTCGTGCTGTCTATGTCTGGCTATGTGACATAGCTAAATCTACCTCTAAAATGTGGTGCTTTTGAGAACTCAGGCCTGCTCTGTGACTCCACTGACGCCTTGTTGAATTTACTCCTGTTACTGTCGTTACTCCGATTGAGTCTGTTAAGTGTCAGCTTGTGTCGCATCTGCATGAGAAACTGTTGTCAAAGCAATACACAGTAGAACATAGACCCACAACCTCTCTCTCTCTCTCTCTCTCTCTCTCTCTCTCTCTCTCTCTCTCTCTCTCTCTCTCTCTCTCTCTCTCTCTCTCTCTCTCTCTCTCGCTCTCTCAGTTTGTGAAGTGCGGCTATGCAGGCTCCAACTTCCCAGAGCACATCTTCCCAGCGCTGGTGGGCAGGCCCATCATCCGCTCCACAGCTAAAGTTGGCAACATCGAGATCAAGGTAATGTCCTTCTGATAATGATGATGATGATAACGATGGTCATGAAGCACTTCCTTCTATTCAAAGACACACAGACGTTCAGCTCAAATATTCTGATATGTGGTCCATACAGGAAACAAAGCGACACCGTGCTCCAACTATAGGAACTAGGGATGAGAATTGATAAGATTATTGATTGGTTATTGATACCGATTCCATTATCGATTCTGCTTATCGGTTGGATTCTTTATCGATTCCCTTATTGATTGCAGGGGCCTCGTTTATAAAGCTTTGCGTAGAACTGGCGTGAACAGCTTGCGTACGTACACAAAGCAAGAACATTTACGCACACCGACATTCGGATTTATAAAACGGTGCGCACCCAAGTGGAATCTGCGGTGCGTAAGACAATGCAAGGGTTAGTAAGCCACTGTTGAGATGCATTTCTCCTTTCTTCTCTTCCCTGTCTGACTCTCTATGCCTTCTCCTCCTCCCTCCCCCCCTTCTGTCCTCTCATGGTGAAGTAGAATACCAAGAAGATGGTAAGTGGAGGTTGGTGTGTGTCTCTATGCCCTGTGTTTCCTGGTAGAGAGAGGGAGTGTATTTGGTCTCTGCCTGATCTTGAGTGGCTTTTTTTTGCACAATTTAAATATATACTAGTTGGTTTGTTTTGTGATCCACTGAAGTTCACTCAATTGCTTTTCCATTGTTTTAGTGTTTTTTCAACTTGGATCAATTTGACTTTGTGCTTAATCTGTTCATAATCTAGCTATTTGAAGGCCTGGCTGATCTGCATTGTGCTTGTCACTAATTCTAAAGACAGGCTCACACAAACCACAGTGTCAGTTTCCGGTTTTCTTTCACTGATACAGTTCTCCCTCTCCACTGGAGGAAGTTAGCCTCCGTCTCCAGTCTTCCCCTCATGTTGATTCTGTTGCCTTGGCAACGCGAGACTGAGGAGAATTAACTTAATGAATCATAGGGCAGTTGGACTTGACGATGGATAAGGGAGACTTTTGATGTGAGCCACTTTGCTACACTCATTCTTATGCTGATGCAGTATAGATTAGATTAGATTCAATTTTATTGTCATCGCAGAGAACAAGTACTATACAATGAAATACGTGTGCAGTGTGCAATATACAGTATGTGCAAAGGTAGTAATGTAAACATCAGTAGTGCAGAGGTTTAGAGTGATACATTAACCAGGGATGTGCAGCCATCAAGTATTATCATATATTACCTCAAAGTTACCTCGATTACGGCTTTGAATCTGAATTGTCAAAGTAATACAGTAGTAGTACTAAGAGTGGAGTTAAAAGCACAAATGTAGGTCTATGATAATAATATTAATAACAATATGATTACAGTAACAGGCTACTTTTTACAGTAATAGTCAGGTCATGAATATGAATCACACATATCAAAGTGCATTTCAAATTTCACATACATTCTTTAGCTTTTATTGTTTTGTTGTGCTCAAAGCATCCCGACTGTAGATGGATATGATGTGTATACAGGATGCTTGTGCCATATCCAGGATGTCAGACAGACAGACAGCTGAATGTAGGCGTCAGGACAACCGCGGGTCCCTCATTGAAAACACATGGCGGCAGACTGGCTGTTCTGTCAATGGCAAAGCACACACTATGAACTCTTAACTCCTCATAACATGGTTGCCGAATGCACAGTGCTCTGGACTGATGATTGTCTATGGGAGAATGAAACGCTGAACTGTGCTGTGTGACTAACATTTGGCTAGCCCCTACTGCTCTCATTGCTGGTCTTGCATGCAGCTCTGACTCTTGTTCAAAATGGCACTAATATGACAACCGAGTACAGAGAAGAGTAGGAGGGGTTCTGGAGAGTGAATGCATGGTTATTGGTTTCCTGTCTTGTGCATGCCGGGTCAAATACCGTATTTTCCGGACTATAAGTCGCGGTTTTTTTCATACTTTGGCTGGTCCTGCGACTACTAGTCAGGTGCGACTTATATATCAATAATTCATAATCTCTGACTGACATGAACTGACATACGGTAATCTCTGACTGACATGAACCAAGGAGTAAACATTACCGTCTACAACCACGAGAGGGCGCTCTAGGCGTGTGAAAACGAGTAGGCCTACCACTGAAAAAGACAGCTGATGACACAAACAAAATGGAGTCAAAAAGAAAATCCTATTCTGCAGATTACAAACTGCAACTTGTAAAATATGCAGCCGAAAACGGTAATCGAGCAACAGAAAGAAAGTTTGGAGTGAGTGAGAAACTTGTGAGGGACTGGGAAAAGCAGAGGTTACTCTCACTGCCATGAAGAAAACGAAGAAAGCGAATCGCGGGCTGAAAGCTAGATGGCCAGAGATGGAGGAACGAGTCCACAGATGGGTGCTTGAACAACGTGCTGCCGGGAGAGGCTTGTCAACAGTGCAGTTACGTCTCCACGCCCTGGCAGTGGCCAAGGAGATGAATATCAATGACTTTGCTTGTTGGACTCGCTGGCTTGTTATGTCCGTTTTCGCCTATTCAGCCTCCCAGGTAGGCCTATGTTCTTTATTAATGTGTTCATCTTTATTCATTAATGTGTTACGTTAACATACCGGACACCTATTGAGCCTGTTGTTCTGTGTGCTATAATATGTACGGTGGTTGAATAACTGTTGTGTTACGTTAACATACCGGACACCTATTGAGCCTGTTGTTCTGTGTGCTATAATATGTACGGTGGTTGAATAACTGTTGTGTTACGTTAACATACCGGACACCTATTGAGCCTGTTGTTCTGTGTGCTATAATATGTACGGTGGTTGAATAACTGTTGTGTTACGGTACGTTAACATACCGGACACATTACATTTTTGGGCATTTAGCATAGGCCTTATTCCATAGCGACTTTACAACCAATTTAGCCTATTCAGCCTCCCAGGTATGTTCTTTATTAATGTGTTAATATTTATTTATTTTTTTATTTTTTATTTTTTTATTCATCACATACCGGACACCGGTATTCAGCGGCATTCAGCCTGAGCCTGTTGTTCTGTGTGCTATTGTGTAATTGAATAACTGAATGTTTTTGAGAAATACATTTCTACGGTAAATAAATGCGACTTATAGTCCAGTGCGACTTATATGTTTTTATTTCCTCTTCATGACCCATTTTTTGACTGCTGCGACTTATACTCGGGTGCGACTTATAGTCCGGAAAATACGGTACAGTATCATATTGACTGGCTTCTTCTTTTGACCACTGTGGTCCTGTTCCAACACTCGCTTCCTTATTAACTCTCTGTTTTCCCTTGAAGTAATCATTGATCTAACACAACGGAATGGATGAAAGCGAGTGTTTCTTCACTTACCTTTCATGACTTTCTCCATTCTGCTAGATCAGAGATTACTCTGAGGAAAAAGAAGGAAGGTAAAAGACTAAGTTTAGACAGGGCCTGTATGTATGTATCCGCTCATCTCGTTGAGTAGCTTGGTAGCAAGAACCATCAAGGATGCTGTGTTGGCACGTCCCTCCGTTTGGCCTAGGCCACCTCTGGACGGGGACCGGACCCGAGGAACCGAGGCCATAGTGGATTCTTTGCCCAATGACTGGACTTGATTTTGATCTAAGGTCCATTTCTGGTCTAGTTGCTGTGTAATACAATCCTCAGACTAGTTTTTTTTTTCCCGCAATATTTTTATTAACATTTTTATATACCAACATCAAAGACAAAACAACAAAAGACAAAGAAAGAGAAACATACAATAACAAAGTTCACAAACATAGACACACGCAACTTGCATACATTTTGGATTGAATAAAAAACAATACAAAACTTTCCTCCACATTGTATAAAGTATTCTATCCTACATGTTCTTCATGTATGGTTCCCACAGCTTGTCAAAGTCTTTCCGCTTGCCTTTAATAATGTAGGTTAATCTTTCCAGACCAATACATCCTCAGACTAGTTAAATGTCTCACTGGGACTAATTGTAAGGAGTAGAATGTTTCAGAGAAGCTCTAAGCTGCCAGTCGTGTACAACTGCTCCCTCTCTCCTCTTCTCCTCTTCTTCACCTGCCCACATGAAAGCGTTGGTGACAGTGAGTGAAACTCACAATGGTCATCTACAGTACTGCCGTCACCCATCCCCTTTTTTCTGACCTTTCACCTCTGACCCCTCCAGGACCTGATGGTGGGGGACGAGGCCAGCGAGCTGCGCTCCATGTTAGAGGTGAACTACCCCATGGAGAACGGCATCGTAAGGAACTGGGACGACATGAAGCACCTGTGGGACTACACCTTCGGCCCCGAGAAGCTCAACGTCGACTCGCGCAACTGCAAAATCCTGCTTACAGAGCCGCCCATGAACCCCACCAAGAATCGCGAGAAGATCATAGAGGTGAGCGTGTGTCTGTGTGAGGAGGACGTATGTTTGAGTGTGTTTTCGTGAGTGTTATGAAGAAGGAGGAGTTTCAGAACGGTTTCTATAGCCTGAGGTGTGCGTGTGTGCGTGTGTCAGTTGCTCTTTGTGTGTCACTCCCCCTTCTCCACAGCTATCAGTCATGGGTTAAGAAGTGCTATGTGTAAGCGTCTAATCTGTAGTAAGCAAAAAAACTAAACTGAAAAGCGTTCTTTTGTCTTGTGCAAAAGGCTGGCTACTGCAAATGTCAAAACCGTTCTAAAGTACCGGAAAACATAATAATAATAATTAATTATTATTATTTATTAATTTTATTAATAATTAATTTTATTTATTTAATAAATAATTTTATTAATGATTATTATTATTATGGAAATGGGAAGATACTCTTCACATAATTCAACAGGCGGCCATGTTGGTAAACACACAACTTGCTCAACAACACCCCCTGTTGGTTGTATTGCCGAGGTGAAAGACCTGAAATAAAACCCACTAGTGCCGTTGCAGTACAAACCTCTAAACTCCGGCCGTGTGTGTGTGTGTGTGTGTGTGTGTCCCAGCTTCTCTGTCTCCCTCAGGCCATGGCGGTCATCTGATCATGCCATTCAGAGTAATCTGTTTATTTTTTGACACTCCATGCACACAGCTTCACACTCCTCCATCCTCCCTCTTCTCTCACTCTCCCCCCCCCCCACCATCCTACTCATTTCCCTCTCTGTCCCCTAGGTGATGTTTGAGACATACCAGTTCTCAGGGGTCTACATTGCTATCCAGGCTGTGCTGACACTGTATGCTCAAGGTAAGGAAGACACACACAACTCCCCCCCCCCCCCCCCAAGTTCTCATCTAGCATCTCACTTTAAGCTCCAACTGGATCCTCTTGCAGTCACAACTGTTGATATCTTTATTGTTTGTTTATCTGTGTGTGTGTGTGTGTGTGTGTGTGTTTATCTCTGTGTGTGTGTGTGTGTGTGTGTGTGTGTGTGTGTCTCTCTCAGGCCTGCTGACTGGCGTAGTAGTGGACTCGGGCGACGGCGTCACACACATCTGTCCGGTGTACGAGGGTTTCAGTCTGCCCCATCTCACCCGACGCCTGGATATCGCCGGGCGAGACATCACCCGATACCTCATCAAGGTATACCTCACCGTGTGTGTCAGTGTCAAGGTACCTCACTGCTCGTGTGTGTCTGTGTGTGGGTGCGCGCCATCACCTGCCATCTCTGATTTCTCTGCAAGATATCTCACTACCCTGAACTCGCAATTCATTTAGTCAAGTTTCTTACCCTTTGATGGTTTGTACTGACAGCAGCCATCCCTCCATTTCACTCCCTCTCTCTCTCTCCTTCTCTCACCGGTTCAGCTTCTGTTGCTAAGAGGCTACGCCTTCAACCACTCTGCGGACTTTGAGACAGTGAGGATGATGAAGGAGAAGCTATGCTACGTGGGCTACAACATCGAGCAGGAACAGAAGCTGGCCCTGGAGACCACGGTGCTGGTGGAGTCCTACACGGTCAGTCTGTCTGCTTGGAACACTGGTGGAAAAAGCGTCTAGTAAAGACAGGGGGGCAGACAGAGGGCAGGGGCGGAATAGGCAATGTCAGACAACGTGACCGCTGGATATCGTGAGTAAGGAGGAAGTGCTAACCGTTTGTATTCATTCCGATGCCCTTTTCCAGACCACATGATCTCAAAACGTCACGTGTGTGTGTGTGTGTGTGTGTGTGTGTGTGCGTGCGCGTGTGTGTGTGCGCATGTGTGTGTGTGTAAACAAGCAGTACAGTGTGACTAAGGGGGTGGCTGAGGGGCCCCTGTGCGGTGTGTGACGTCATTTCCTGTGTGGCCACGACACGGCAGTGGCTGGGCAGTTATTAGAGCTTCCTCCCTCTGGGCTCTGCTGAATGGAGCCATTATGGCCACACACACCAACCACAACCGCACACATCCTATACATACACCATACTACTTTTGCATACACTCACCATGCATACATACACGCCTCTCGCAAACCCGCATATCTCACACACCATGTCCGGAAACACTCATACCCCTCGGACTTTCTATTCCTCTCTTTAATAAAGTGTGTTTGTCTCTCTCTCTCTCTCACTAGCTGCCTGACGGCAGGCTGATCAAGGTGGGAGGGGAGAGGTTCGAGGCCCCTGAAGCTCTGTTCCAGCCCCATCTCATCAACGTGGAGGGAGTAGGGGTGGCCGAGCTCCTCTTCAACACCATCAACGCAGCCGACATCGACACCAGGCAAGAACTCGCTGTGCGCACACATTCATTCACTCGCTGTGCGCACACGTTCATTCACTCGCTGTGCGCACACATTCATTCACACACACACACACACACACACTCACACACACACACTCACACACACACCGTACATACATGCACATGCACACTCACACTGTGCACACACATCCATAACTGCTCACATAGGGCGGCTGTGGCGCAGGAGGTAGAGCCGGCGTCTAATGATCGCAAGGTCGGCAGATCGGTTCGAACCCCGGCTGGCCACATGTCAAGGTGTCCTTGGGCAAGACATGGAACCCCAAATTGCTCCCAATGAGCGGGCCGGCGCCTTGCTAGAAGAAGAAAGGATTTATTTGTGTTAAACAGTAGAGGGATAGTGGGGCGTGAAGAGGTCTTTAGGAGGGACAGTCAAGAAGTACCCTGAAGAGATGGTTATTTTTTCTGAGTGGGGCAGTCCCACTCATATTTTTCATTTTTAATGACAGTTACAGTGAAGATTTAGACAGGAAGGATGGGTGAGAGAGAGAGGAGGGATGACATGCAGGATATGTCCCCGGCCGGAATCGAACCGGGGACCCTGCGGTTACATGGTCAGCGCTTAACCCGCTACGCCACCTAAGCGCACCTGAAGAGATGGGTTTTAAGAGAAGGAAGGTAGGTAGTGACTCTGCAGTCCGGACAGCAGTGGGAAGCTCATTCCACCAGCGGGGCACCAGGACAGTGAAAAGCCGTGACTGAATAGTGCGACCGCTGCATCATCTTAGCCAGTCGAGGTGGAGGAACGGAGGGATCGGGCAGGCAGGCAGTTCGGGGGCTAACCATTGCTTGCAAGTAAGGAGAGGCTCTTCCCTTTGCCGCCCAGTAGGCTAGCACCAGGGTCTTGAATCTGACGCAAGCTACCGGGAGCCAGTGAAGGGTGCGAAAGAAGGGGATGACATGGGAGAATTTAGGGAGATTGAACACCAGACTAGCAATTCTCTCTCTCTCTCTCTCTCTCACCCTCTTCTTATTCCCATCTCTCTTTGTCTCTCCCTCTCTCAGGTCTGAGTTCTACAAACACATAGTGTTATCGGGGGGCTCCACCATGTACCCTGGCCTGCCTTCCCGACTAGAGAGGGAGCTCAAGCAGCTTTACCTGGAGCGCGTGCTCAAAGGAGACGTGGACAAACTCTCGGTGAGAAAGACACACACACACACACACACACCCTCTCCCAAATCTCAACACTTACCGCCAGTACACACTCTTCATCAAGCTAACTCCTTGCAATGTGGTGTGATGCCCACAAGGTGGAGCTTTGGTCACACTAGCCGTGACAGCAGTACTTTTTGGTATTGACTAGTGATCTGTGGTATTGACTACTGGTCTGTGAAAACATTATACAGGGTATCCGCAGTGTCTTGAAAAGTATTAAAAGTTGATAAATCAATTTTGGGAAAATCAAGACCCTTAATAAGTATTATAAAGGTCTTGAATTTTGTAGGTATTTTTCTGAATTAGACTCTGTCCAAAGAGTTTGAATCCTAAAAACTTTTAGTAAAAGTTCGTGAATTTATTAGTTTTTATTAAAAAACAAAGATGAACCGGAAATGCTGTTGTGT
Source organism: Nansenia antarctica (assembly GCF_963989245.1). NCBI lineage: Eukaryota > Metazoa > Chordata > Actinopteri > Argentiniformes > Microstomatidae > Nansenia > Nansenia antarctica. The sequence goes on along the minus strand of NC_137692.1, from coordinate 16,741,709 downwards.
GATAGTGGTCTAGTCTATTACAAACTAAAACTGTTAAGTTAAAGGTGTCACTGATGTAAACGGTTACAGCTCCAAGTGGCGGTGAGGTCTGGAAAAATATTGACAAGGTCTTTAAAAAGTTGTCGAAAGGTATTGAAATTAACCTCAAGATTCCTGTATATACTCCTGGCTCCCTTTCCTCTGGCAGAAATTCAAGATCCGTATCGAGGATCCCCCGCGCCGCAAACACATGGTGTTCCTGGGAGGAGCCGTGCTGGCCGACATCATGAAGGACAAGGACAACTTCTGGCTGACCAGGGAGGAGTACGAGGAGAAGGGCGTCCGCGTGCTGGAGAAACTAGGAGTGACCGTCAGATAAAAACATACACACACACACACCATTTCAACACACTTAACTGATGGATCACTAGAGAGGAGTATAAGAAGTTGCGTCTTATGTGGTATTGAAAATAAGAGTGATCATCGGAAGTACACACGCCCCCCCCCCCCATTGCAGAGTATATCTATCTATTTATCCATATTCCTTCTCTTTTTTTGCCTCGATACGACACAATCGCGCCATCAGTGCTGGAGGGATCATGCCATCTCTCCTCTCCCCTTCCCCCTTTCCTACTGGTGACCTAGAAGAGTTAGGATGGGGTCGGTGGGGATTGGGGTTCATGGTAGTGGGGGTCTATAGTGCATCTCAGTAATCTCTATCCAAGACGGAAGATGTTTAGCCTCATTGAATTTCATCCGTCTTGTGTTATCAGATCTGTGCGTGTGAACGGAAGTAGAGCGAGTCACTTCAGACTGTTGAGATGCACCACTGGTTTCTACTGTTTCTGGGAGACCCCCTAGCCTGGGTTTCTGTCTTCTGCACCGTGCTGGTGGCCTACTAGACAATGATTGCTTAGCCACAGTAGAAACAGGTGTCTAGTCCAAATATAGCCCCTAGCTCTGCCCTCTATGCACTTGAAAGATCCCTATAGAATCGGATGGGTATAATCAATATGGTAGAAGCTCCGTCATGATATCTGATAAACCAGGGTGGAATTGTAATCATGTGGCTTTTACAACTGACCAATCCTTTCAGATCTATATACAGTGCATTGAGAGTAGGGTCTAGAGACCGAGTGGGGATTGGCTGACACTTGCACCCCCGGCTAGGAGAACCAATCGGATCACACGCCCTCATCCAAGGTGTCATAATCAGGGTCCACCTCAACCAGCCGTCAGTCAGTCCCTTGTAGAGAAGAGCCTATCCCAACTCAATGATTGGCTGAAAATGGGCGTATTCAATGAAGTGAAACGTCGAGGACGTTACAGACTCCCTCGTCCACGACAGATGCCCCATAGGCTTACCTGTTCTGCACAGAACATTTCTATTGGAATGTTCTATGAGGTTACAACCTCCTGCACAGGCCCCTTAATAATGTTTTTATATACCATGTTTATTATTATTACATTTGGGGGGGAGAGGGATTTCTTTTTGCTTTTTCCCCACTTGTAGTGTGACCTTGTGTCTCTTCTTGTGGTGGATGATTGAGAGTACTCCTGTAGATTAATACTGACTGGCTTTGAGCAGCAAACAATCAAATGAAAAGGAAATGAAGGAATGTCCAAAAGTTAAAGTTGACCTCAAAATGTCTTTATTCCATGTTCCAGGTTTCTCAAAGGTCAAATAAATGTATCTTTAATACTTTGTAGTATAAAGCAAATCAAACGGAGTCAAAGACCAGACGCTAAAAGTAGGGTTGGGTACCGTTTGGGTTTTATCCGGTACCGGTACCTAACCGATACTTTAAAAACGGTACCGGTACCAAAACGGTACTTAATTCGGTACTTTTGATTTTTTTAAATTACATATATATATATATATATATATATATATATATATAATAATAACACGGTCGACAACATTAAACAGCTTTTCACTTTTTTATTGCTGAGGCACAATATATATTAGTTAAATATACACTCAAATTAAAATAAATTAAAATAAAACTCCTGAGCCTTGGGGACTCCATTAAGCTGGGGGTGCCTATCGTTGGTGCTGATGTCGAATACGAGTACACATTTGTTCGGCAGCCCCTCAAGGACATCAGAATATTCTTAGAAAAGGGATCTAGTGAAGAGGCCTGCATAGCCCCCAGAACCAAGAGGAAATATAACTCTGATAAACTGGAGCCCTCCACCTCGTCAAAATCCAAACTCTGTTGCCGCTCAGCTACTACTACTACTACTCCCCTCCCCCTCTCTGGTCCATGTTGACATGACGATTCCTTTTTCAGACACAGTAGTAGGATAAGGATATATCTACATGATATATACATGATCTGACACAGTACCCGAATATCAGGAGATCCCCGATCATGTTGTCCACCTCGCCGAGACGCAGCCACACATCCGCACTACGTCATCAACAGACGCGTTGAATCCTGGAGTGCACTGTCCAATCAAAGGCTTGCGTTCGTAAACTCGCTCTGAGAGCGTCGCAGCGCACACTGGGCCCGACGTCATAAGGGGAGCAAGTCATTTGATTGGACAGAAGGCATTCCACGAGTGGTGATCAGAATTCCAGAACGAGTTTACGGAACGCACCCATAAGTCGAGCGTCGCGTTACGCCAACCCGCTAGCGGAAGTTGCTATTAGCAACCTTCTCGTTATCCTTCCGTACTCGCTGCTTTCACTGAGTGGAAATTTAACAGGCGATGTGACGTCGCGAGATAGAAAAGTACCGAAATGAGGCACCGAAATCTCCTTTGCGATTCGGTACGGGTACATACCGAATGTAAAGTAACCGGTACCTACCGGTACCGATTTTCGGTACCCAACCCTAGCTAAAAGCTATAAGCCTCTAATCAGCAGAGAAGGCCAGGGCTATATCCCTTCTCCTCCAATCAACACCACCTGACCCTCTCTTGGCCAGGTCTTTCTCTCCTCCAAGCCTGTAGAGGGTGACAAAGACAAGAAAACGAGTCGGCTTCTACACCACGAAGTTCTGTTTTTAACTTTTCTTTTTTACGTTTTTTTTTTTTGCGGTTCACAACTACCATTTTAAATGGAGTACATGTCAAATGGAATTTCCTCTCTGTTTTTATGAAGAACTGATGATTATGATGATTTCTAAGGGACATAGCCACTGACCTTTACGGTACATGAGCTTGAAAGACTAGGGGGTGGGCAGAGTCATATACAATATTAAGGCCACATGGGTAAATCAAGAGTGTGTACAATTGACATTGGGACATTGTAAAGACTGGTATGGATGTTTGTGCTCCCACCATCTGTATGATGTGTATTGGAGGCATTTTTTTAAAATGTATGAATATGTTTTCCTCCATAAATGTCTATCCGGTGCCAAGTGCAGTTATTGTTAACTGGATCTTTCATGTTAATGTCTTTGTTTTTATTTTCTTGTATTGTTCATAGCATAACTGCCTAACGCTGATTTAAATAAAGAAAAGTGATTTATACGTATGTTCATTGTGTTACTTTTGGGGTCAGACCTCCTGTTAGCTAATATGAACCAGAAGGGGAATCTCAGTCATTCTAAATGTGTTAACCTTCAACTGCAATGTTGGCTAAATACAAACAAAGAGTTGAATTAAAACATGCTGTATCCATCGTTTTCTAAAATGTACATTCATTCCTATAAAATGATTGCCGTCATTGAAATAAACACATTTGATACAATTGAAAAGACAGTAGCCATGTTATATTTGCTTATATACAAACCTGATTCTTAAATATCTCTTTATTATTCGAATATCGAGTTAGAATTGTCACATCAATAAACCGTTTACCGGTGGATAGGGTAGACGTGTTCTCACATCAGAGGAGACAAGGAGATGAAGCCAATTAAGAATATAGCGATGAGGGGCACTTAGGTGGCGTAGCGGGTTAAGCGTTGACCATGTAACCGCAGGGTTCCCGGTTCGATTCTAGCCGCGGACATATCCTGCATGTCATTCCTTCTCTCTCTCTCACCCATCCTTCCTGTCAATCTCTACTGTCTCTATCACAATAAAAAGAAAAAATATGAGTTGGACTGCCCCACTCAGAAAAAAAGAAGAAGAATATAGCCATGAACTCGGGGAGAGTAAAAAAGGAGGGTGATGCTACTTGTGCTGGTGTCTACATGCTACACTGTTCTACAGGATTGACACCCTGAAGGCAGCTCCTGTAATTGCTGCTGTGATGTTGGTTTAATAAATAATTAGCATCGGAGCGAGAGTGGGGCTCTATTTCTTTCTTTTTAGACTGTCATCACACACACCTCTAGGCCTTGGGTTTTGCGGCTGCCAGTCATGATCGCAATGGAGAAGGTAAAGAGATGTGACAAGTGTGGTTGCACTGGTTTCTCTTATTTTATTGGAGGCAGAAGGTAAGACACACATGACTTGATTCCTCTCAGGCCAGGCCACCCTGCTGTACATAGCTATCTACAAAGAACTTTCTGTTCCTTTTCCAAAACAAGAGCCACATACATTGCACATATATGATATATACGAAACAGTTACAAAAAACACAATTGGAATACAATTGTACAACATACACTTGATATATCTCTATATATTTTTGCTCTTCTTTTTTGTAATTTATTTTTTACAGAGGTTAAAAATATGTATCATAAAAAATATATGTAATCATAACAGGGAGGTTTTATCTAATTGCAATTTATTTTTTAATACATAAAAGAGAAGGAGGAACGCTTATGCTTTCAGGCACTTTAGAACGGATTTGACATTTGCAGTAGCCAGCCTTTTGCACAAGACAGAGAAACGCTTTTTCGGTTTTGGTTTTTTGCTTACCACATTAGACGCTTACACAGAGCACTTCTTAACCTATGACTGATAGCCGTGGAAAAGGGGGAGTGACGCACAAAGAGGGACCCACTGACTTGACAGATACACACACACACACACACACACTCACACACTCACACACTCACACACACACACACACACACACACACACACACACACACACACACACACACACACACACATACACACTCACACACTCACACACACACACACACACACACACACACACACACACACACACACACACTCACACACTCACACACACACACTCACACACAGAATGCATAGACATGCCCATTGGCTGCGAACAACCAACAACCAGTGTGCAAAATGACATTCTCAAGCACTTTGTCTGATTGTTATTGTTGCGTACTCTGTATGCTGCATTTGGTATGTAACAATCAACATACTTTTTTTTAGCAATGCAGATGAGTTGGAATGGCCATGTAAACTGCATAAAGAAACAACGCACCATTTGTGATTCTGGACACCATATTTGTATGGAACACACAGAAAGGTGACAAGGCTGTAAATGACATAGTTATGACATGTATAGACATTTTAAATAAGTCACGGGATAGTTCACAGCTCCAAAGAAACAAACATTTCTTATGCGGACCAGGAGTGCAATTTACACTTTTTTTTTCTTTTTTCTTTTTTAAAATAAAAAAACAAGTCAATGTACCAGTATTCAAATTGCATATTTGAAAGATCATGTCCAAATGATTCTAAAGCAATTAACATTAAACAAACATAGACTTTGGGTGGGGGAGGGAGGGGGGATTGGGCATTTAAACCATGCAAAAAAATTGGGCAAATTAACTTTAGCTTTTTGTTCAGAAAATAATTGAAAAATGAATAAAAAGTGGTGAAAGTGGCTAGGTAAGCAGCGTACAGGACAGGGGCGATAGATAGGAGGAGTGGGTGGGTGTATGAACAAAACTGATTGTACAGTGCTGGTAGATAGGCAGAAATCTATATTTTATTCTCGATACAAAAAGTCATTTTAATTTATCATATATTATAAAAATACTTTATTTATTTCCTGCAGCTTAATTAAATCTTTGAAACTGCATAAACATGAACACAGTGCCTCAGAACCAGAACATGTACCTCGTGTCTATGGAAACTTTTTTGAAAAAGAATTTCATAGCATAAAGTGTTCAATAAGACATTATGATAAGTTACCATTTTATAGTCTGCGACATTACCATTGATATCTGACATTGGGTACTTTCCTAGTCATTTTTAAAAAGTATTCTACACGATTGGTAACTTATCAAGAAAATTGGTAGCTTTTTGGTAACAATTGGCACTTTTCTGGTATTTTGTCACTGTAGTTAACCTAGAAGTAGAATATTATGTACATTATATGTATTATGTAATTACTTCTTTACCATTTAGTTTCCCAGTAAATACCAGATAATTAACTGTCCTCTATATCTGTTTTAAAGGGATGGTTCCTAGGTTGACACTTACCGAAAGTGTTTACTATTTTGACACTTACCCAAAACATTTAAATAGCAACGCCCTGCATCTTACAACATCATTATCACAACTCCCAATTTGCATTGTATCTGTATTGTATCTGTATTGTATCTGTATTGTATCTGTATTTTATCTGCTATAACAGAAGGAAAGAAAACTGTGTAAGGTGCTCCCGGCTTTAGTGAAGAGCTAGGCACAATTTGAATCCCTAGAAAATGCATCCCTCCATCCTCCCTTCCTGGACGTAATCACTGATCTGATGTGACGTTGATTGGTGAAAGCCATGACACATGTGTCATTATCATATCCAACTGTGTTCCATCAGTGATTACATCCAGAGAGGAAGGAAGCATCTATATAATAGTATTGGAACAGGGCCCTAGCCACAAAGGTTTCATGATGTACCATGCTGCCTTTGGCTGGTGTTTCACTCAATGAGAAAATAAATAGAACATAAAATAACCTTTGGATATCACGGCATTAAAACTAGATGAGGCCCAAATCCCTGTTTAAAACCAGATGACGAACCATAGATGTGCAGCATGTGCAAATGTTTGTGGTTTCATTGGAGGATTGGAGGATTTCACTTTAACCTTATCTATGCTGATACGGCAGCTTATGTAAATATAGCAAAACAGACAATAACAACAATTCACTGGTAAACAGTTTATGTGGAGGCTGTAGTGAAAACACAAACGATTTAGGCACTTGCCCACCAGAAGGGCACTTGTGCGCGAACGCACACGCACATTTCTACAGGTGTAGTGTATCAGGCCTCTTGTAGTTATTGTTCAGTTTAAGGACTTGGGAACAGAATGCTAGTTTATTAATCAGTCAGTCATATGCTTCCGGGGGGGGTTCAGGACTGAGCTGGCAACATAAAAACCAAAGAATGGGAGCTCCTGCCAAACACGACATATGCAAAACAAAATAATTCAAGTTCTTCAAATTCAACACCAAGTCAGTGTGAAACAAAGTACCTGTATATACTGTATGTGATACGTTACATATAAGTCAGCTAGAAACATGAGCCCCCCTGATTAACAGTGCAGTCCCTCTTTAGGAGCTGAAAGAGAGACTGCTATGTTTGAGAGGAGAGGAGAGGAGAGGGGAGGAGAGGGGAGGGAGGGAGGTGGAGAAAGAGAGAGAGAGAGAGAGAGAGTGTGAGGGAGGAGCTTATCTTTAAGCTGTTTCAGAAATGGGAAGAATGATTGTCTTCTCTTCCCTCTCAAGTCCATCTGGAATTTATAGATTGAACAAAGCCACCAAACCAAACGCAAAACAGCATAAAAAAACTCCCTTACCCCCCTCCCCTGTGCTGGCGTTGTGCCTGTTTGGCCGTGATGTCGGGGTATCTTTTAGGTGCAGTCACCCTGTGGCCTTATGCCTTCCCCCGCAACATCCGCACGCCACACCTACCCAGTGGCACGCGTGTAGGGGTGGATAGAGGCAGAGGCATGGAGCCACCAGAGACAACCCCAGCAGGGCTGCCCAGCGTGGGCCCAGCTGCCCCCCGTCCCCGTCCCCCTCGCCGCCCCCGTCGCCCCCCCCGCAGGAGCAGGGGTCCGAGTAGTCACCCTCAGGGTCTGACATGCAGTGGTAAAGCATGGTGTCGGCCAGCCACATGCAGCTGGCCCGGTGGACGCACGCCCGTATAGGGTCCGGCGCGTCCTGGCACTGTCCTCGCCGGTTGTCGCTGCGGACGAACAACTCGCCGCAGTAGCGGCACCGCAACCGTTGCCGGTCCCCCGCCGCCGCCTTCTGCCCCTTGTCCCCGGGAGAGGACCCCGGGAGGAGGGAGCGCGGCTGCGAGGAGACCACGGAGAAAACGTGGTGGTGGTGCGAGCCGTCGTCCTTGTGGGCGAAGGGTCTGAGGGAGGGGTCAAGGGAGTCAGAGTCTAGGAGCTCGGCGGGGGCGAGGGGGTAGGTGTAGTCGTGTTTGTGGGGCTCGCTCTTAGCGAAGTGGACGTAGGACTCCGAGTCGTCGGGCTGGATGAACTTGTCGCGGACGGTGGCGTGGCGGTAGTCCTCGTAGCCGGTGAGCCAGGAGTGGTCCAGGTGGTGTCCCGGGTGGTACTCCTCGCTTTGCTCCCAGATGCGCTCGCGGGGGTTGATGCGGACGATCTCCTCCTCCTCTTGAAAGGTGACGTGCCGAGGGAGCCGGGGCAGTGACTACAGGGAGGAGAGGAGGAGGGTCAGGAGGGTCAGACCTACGGGTCCTTGGTACATGGAGGAAGTCAAGACAGAAAGACAGAAAGACTGACCACAGTACCGGGACTGGTTTTGTGCAGTAACAGTTCAAGGGTTCACGGTACCTTTGTAGGTAAGAATGAATTGAGTTAATGAAGCCTGCCCTGAGACCTGAAGACTTGTAGTGGCTCCCTAAGCTACTGCCTAGGGCTATAGCTCAGCAGGCTAATTGTCTTTTGATGTATAGAAGTACCTGTATTACAAAATCAAACACAACTTCACGTAATAGGCCTACTGGCATTCTGATTTACTCAAGACAGACATTCTTTTTCCCAATATACTACTCTACCACTCGGTTTCCCTCCCCAACCTAGTATAGGCACATGTCAGACCAGATCCTTTCACCAATTCATAGCCGTGAGAGAAAATAGAGCATATGTTAAGAATCTGACCTCCCTTTCCCCAGAATGATTATTACCATATTGCATTGCAGTGAAAAAAACACACTTGCTGTTGAATAGCCAGGTTGCTATGCAGAGCAATGACCTATAAGACCCTAAAGTAATACTTCCCCTTGCTTCTATCTCTTTCCTTTCTGCGTCTACCTTTCTCTCTCTCTCTTTCTTTTCATTATTTTCTTTTTCTTTTTCTTTTCTTTTTCTCATCAATGTATTCATCTGTTTGTAGTTGTTTTATTTCTGTCTGTCTTGTCCGTATTTTGCAACAATGCACCTATAGAGGAGCAATGATAATATTGTTGCTCACTGTCATATATTTTTGTTGTCATTGTCACGACATACATGACATGCACTATTGCTGGGTCGGTGACTGGGAGACCAAGGGGTTGGGTGGGTGGGTGGGTGGGGGGAGGGACCGTTGTTGGCTGTGTTTCTGTGGTGATTTGTATATTTGATATTCAATATTTGTGAATATTGATTTGTGAGGACTGCCAAAATGCCAATAAAATATGTTTACAAAAAAATAAATAAAAGAGAGCATATTTACATGCCACTGAAGACAGACAGCCATTTCTACTGAACAATCCCCCCCATATCCCTCAACTCTCGACAGATCTAGGATCGACCATTAGTCAAAACCAACTGAGCTTGGATCATTGTCTGGAGGGCAACTTCAACCTTTTCCCATTGGCCTTACCTGATCCAGGAAATAGTGGTCTGATAGCCTATTGGGATCGTGGAGATCGTGCCGATGATCCAGGATGCAGTTGTGTCTGTGGGGGCGGGGGGAGGACTGCAGCGAGCTCTCTAGTCTCTGGGAGGAGTTTGAGGAGCTATCCGTGGCGTTCTGATTGGATAAACACAAACAGGAAATGTCACCGGCGTTCTGATTGGATAACCATAACAAACAGGAAGTGTCACAGCCTCACAGGATTTTCTTTTGGCTTCCTGGCTGGAAAAAAAACAGGAAGTCAGTGGTCTGTCAGTTTTAGTGAGTGTTAAATCAATCCACATTTCCAAAATATAACTTTTTCTGTGACAAAACCCCCCTACTAAGAATTATTTGAACTGCAACGGTAGCCGAAAGAAAAAGCGTTCTATTGTGATTCTGCCCCTCTTCATCCCCTCTCCACGCCGAGATATTCCTTCCCTTTTTTCTTACACCATTCCTGTCTCTTCTCCCCCCCCTCCCTCTCCTTCACTGCCAGATTTACAACATCTGTCATGCTCCTCTCCCCCTCGCCACACACCCACCCACCCTCCCCTCTCTTCCTATCTCTCTCTCTCTCTCAACACACTCCATCTCCCTCTTCCCCCCCCCTCTCTCTAGGTTTACTTCCAGCCAGTGCGGTATTCTGTGCCCTTTCCACCCCAGGCCCGGGTCCAAGGCAAACCTTGGCCAGACACTGAACACGTGAGCCACGGTCGGGCCACCGCAGCAGGCTCCACAGCCCAGTGCCTCACACAGACTATTTCAGACAGGCAGGCAGGAGGACAACCGTCCGTAGGGCTCACAGAGTCCTGGCTGACACGCTGCATGTGATTCCTGCTTTGAGCTGCGGCGCTCCGACTGGTCTGTCACCACACACCACCACAAGGGAAATGTGTGTACATGTGTGCCAAAGTCATAAACACACACACGCACACGCGCACACACACACACACACACACACACGTGTACACGCAGACACACACACGCACACACATACGCAGTCTGTGTGTCTTCTCTCTCTTAACTTCCGAGGGTTTCTTGGCAGCGCTGGCTTGCTGTATAGACGGCTCAGGGTTTCCTAGTTTGTGACAGAGATAACTTTGTAAATGCATGTGTGTTCCTTTGTGTGTGTGTGTGTGTGTGTGTGTGTGTGTGTCCCATGTCTTTATGCTGTGGCCAATATTGAGCTATCCACAGTGTGTGTGTGTGTGTGTGTGTATGTATGTGTGGTCCTTACTCTGTGGCCAGTAGATCGACCCACATAGGCTGCAGGTCCCTGGGTGTTACTCTCGTTCCCAGACACTTCACTGACCAAATGCACAAAGGCTGGTGGACCAACGTGTCAAATTGGGCCTTCGTTAAGCCGAAAGGAAAAGTGTTGAAAATGGACAGCACATAGCCAGTAAATCCACTCCCCTTAAGGCCAGGTTTGAGTCGTTATTCCAGGTTTATAGCCATAGCCTGGGGACGAGGTTACTGGGTCTGTGTTGGTCTGCCAGGCGGCGAACCCAGCAGCATGTCTGTCAGTCTGCTCTAGCCTGGCCTCTACTGATTCAAAACACAGACCTGACCTGTCTCTCCTATGTGTACTGCACCTCACAAAAACAGGAGAGAGAGAGAGAGAGAGAGAGAGAGAGAGGGAGAGAGAGATATATAGAGAGATAGACTCTCAAAGGCTCCACACCCCTATTCTGAATGAAACTAAAATAGTTTTTGGAGGAGGGAAATTGGGTTAAGTATAGGTTAGCCAATGAGGAATCATTTAGGAAGAATGTGCATCCTAGCCCCCCCACCCCACCCTTCCCCCACAGACAGTAAATCTAGCACTACATTTCCCCTGTCTGCAGCCTGCTCACCCCCCCCACCCCCCCCCCCCCACCCCCCACAAGACTGGACCACTGCTAACTTTAGGAAAGGTCACCAACACGAGCTGAGGTGGCAGGGGTGGGGTCTGGCAATGATCACCCCCCTCCTGGCCAACATGTGTTAGCGTTGTTTTGCGGTGTGAACATGTGTTACAAGGATGAGGATGCATCTTTGTGTGTGTGTGTGTGTGTGTGTGTGTGTGTGTGTGTGTGTGTGTGTGTGTGTGTGATACTGACCGATACTGACCGATACTGAGCATCGTTATCAGGATGATATTGTCCTAAAAATGCTGGCCCGGGAATCGGAGGTAGGGATTCGCTATTTACCGATCCGATACCGTGACACATGCGCTGTCGACTGACGTCTGCACAGCTGAGAGGTGACAACGATAACAACCATGACTCCTGTCTGGAACGACTTCATGCTTGAGACGGATACCAGTAAATCTGCTCGTTGCAAAATGTGCAAGGGCGAGTGTTTTCGAGGGATGGAAGTAGCTTTTCACATCGAAAAGAAAGAGCCTTCTATCCGACTGTTATTCAGCCGATTACCCACAATTCACTTCTCTAAATCAGTATCGGCGATGAACGGAGTGATGTGGTATCGGTGCGTCCCTAGTTTCGAAGGGGAGAATCTCCCCAAACGTTGCAGAGCAAAGGACGTTGCATAGGCTAAGGAGGAGGGTGAAACCCAACCCAGTGTCTTCTTCGTGTATCAGCGGTCATCAAGGAGAGGAGACATGGGAGGTTTATGTGAGTATTGGGACACACACATCGCACTCTCACTTGCACATGCACACTGCACACTCTCTGAAAGCTTAACTGACATTCAGTCTAAGCAATTTGTTTCCTCTTGACAGTACAGGCTAAAGGAAAACCCAGAAGTGCTGTCTGTCTGCTCTATACCTGAACTCAGACCAGAACTCTCATTGGTCAATCCCTACAGACAGTTAAAGTCAAGATGAGCCACGAGGCACTTCCTCTCTCCCCTGTCATAAATCACAGTGGCAGTAAGCAGGGACGCAGCTGCCAGTGCTAGTTTTGTGCTAGCGTTAGTTTTACTGGGGTGGGGATGGGGGGCGGGGGGGGGGCACAGGAAGTGGCCTTGCGACCCTGCCTGCTGCTCCTGTTCTCAGGTTACAGAGTGTGGTGGTGGGGGTGGGGGTCCACCAAGAGAAAGGCATAGGGCCCTTACAGACATACACCACACGTGCACGCGCACACACGCGCGCGCACACACACACACACACACACACACACACACACACACACACACACACACACACACACACACACACGCACACACACACACACACACACTTTGTACTAGTGAGGAGCAATTAGTGCTTTTTCAATTTCAATTAGATTTTTTTTCTTTATTTGAAATTACAATTATTTAAACAAACACAATTCATAATGGCATGGAAATCATGAAATTGTATTCTCAAACTCATTAACTGTCAAAACATGGCCATCTTTGCCTTTGGGGAACGAATATACTGGATAATCAAAATACTGAAGTTTAATAATTGGTCCGCAGTTTTGCAAATAATTAATTTCATATAAAAACAATTATTTGTACACACACATCATACACAATCTTCAAAAATACCTGGTAATTTCCATGCTTGTAAAATAAAGTGCAACCATTTAACACAATTCTTGATGCATACTACATGGAATCCAAATGATGCATATTATGAATTCCAAATAATGACACGAATGACCACTTTTCCCATGTAACTTCTAAGCGTATCTGATTATCTCTATGCTATAGAATAGAAAATGTGAATGAGGAATGTGAATGTTTCTGAAAATATTGGGAGTGCAGACTGAGACGTGTGGGAATGGAGACAGGAGGAGGCGAGACGTGTAACTCACCGTGAACACGTCATCGTCACCCAGCTCGGCCTCATTCTGGAGTGTGGAAGAGGAGGTGGTGGAGCCTAGGAAGCACAAAGAGGAACAAGAACAGGTTTACGCCCATGTCACAAGAAAAAAACATACCAAGAGAATACCTGGTATGAGGACTGGGAACTACTGTACAAACACAGTAATAGGGCTGTAAACTAAAGCACCACGTCCATACCCATAAACCTGTACTCTATTCAACTCAAGTTCACCTTCTGTCATGTCCTCGACCGCTTTCCTCACGCCCCTGTCGAAGGCGCGGGCGTCCGCCGGACTCTGGAACGTCAGGCCGAACTTCCTGTCCTCCACCTTCCAGTGGTGGAAGGTGGGCGTGGGCTTGGTGTAGACCAGGTCCTTCCTCAGCTGACATTCCAGGATGACCTGTCAATCACAACCAGGGAGGAGGAGGGGGGGGGGGGTATGCTTTAACCAGATATACTCCCTCCTGGAATATTGCTTTATCTATAGGATCCCTGTTCCTGACAGAGGACCATCCTCGTGGAACTAAAAATCGACTGCTATTTGGTTTTGAAGGAAGTTGTGGCTGTGCATTTTCTCAGTTCTTTCTAAGTTGGTGTCAAATGTATTTTTGATACCACACCACACAAACCCCCCTTCTCCCTTCACTTTTGTTCAAGTTTGCTAAAGAACATTTAGTTTCTGGTTTCTTTGGGGGAGTTTGGAGTTGTTTAACGACGGTCTGTCTACCTGTCTGTCCAGTAGTCGCTCTCCGTGGATGAGGAAGCGAGTGCGGCCGGCGGGGAGGATAGGCTCGGGGGGCGGGACCCTGCAGACCCCCACCCTACTGAGAGCCCCTCCGTCCTGGGCCAGCCAGCCCCCGCTGGAGTCATCACGCGTCATGACCACCGCTTTCACGCGCACGATATAGCTGTCACTGCAGAGAGAGAGAGAGAGAGAGAGAGAGAGAGAGAGAGAGAGAGAGAGAGAGAGAGGGGGAGAGAGGGAGAGAGAGGGAGAGAGAGGGAGAGAGAGGGAGAGAGAGAGAGAGAGGGAGGGAGAGAGAGAGAGAGAGGGAGAGAGAGAGAGGGAGAGAGAGAGAGAGAGAGAGAGAGAGGGGGGGAGAGAGAGAGAGAGAGAGACACAGAGAGAGAGAGAGGTGAGAGAGAGGGAGAGAGAGAAAATTAGATCATTATTGACAGTATCTCCCTAGAATATTGGTAATCCATACAATATCAAAACAGTACGGAGGTGCACGACATCATACATGGCACTCGAATGCAGCCGACAAGCACTTACATCACTTTAGTTACGCACCCAGCTAATTGGAATGACCATACGTTTGGATTAAGCCAGAGCTCAGCCGTATGTGGCAACCCTAACATTCATTCAACAACTAGGGGGTCTACACTGGAGAGGGGGAGAGACAAGAGGAGAGGATGAATTAAGCGGAGGAGACGGAAATAAGTAAAAGACAGAGGGAGGGGGAGAGAGAGAGAGAGAGAGAGAGAGAGAGAGAGAGAGAGAGAGAGAGAGAGAGAGAGAGAGAGAGAGAGAGAGAAAATACACAGATGAGCGCAGAGAGGAAATTATGGGTTGTCCTTGGCTTGGCTAGGTGACACAGGAGTACTGGCACAGGGAACTACCATTATTAGCACGGCGGAACATTTGGCCCTCCCACCCCGTTCCTTTAATAAGATCAAATGTTAAGTGATGGTGATGTGCCGCTCCCCAGAAGCAAGCACCATAAAGCACAAGAGCAAACAGAGGCCACATTCCACTCCGGGAGGGTTGTTCCCTCCCCTCACTCCCCTATTTCATATCTGATAGAGCGGATAGGCGAACGTACTGCAGCACCACTGGGTGAGTCCTGGGTAGACCCACCTGAGAGTGTAACTGACGCTATTGACAACTTTCTGAAGTAGTCAGAAACTAGAGACTAGACCTCTGGACTTGTTAAAGTGCTTGACAATAATGCACTAATGACGGCTGCTGACACACTTGCTGTCGCACACAACACACACACACACACACACACACACACACACACACACACACACACACACAGTCACACACACACACGAACGAAGTGGGCCTGACATTTGGGTTGTTGGAGCCTACGTGCTGTGTCAGGGTGCTAGAAAATAGCCTGGGCTCAGTGGATCAGATTCAGTCTAAAGATTAGCAAAGGGAAATGAACAGATACATCCACTTATAGTTCAGCCTCTATAGTTAACATCAGTGAGAACCTAGTTATACAATACAACACTACAATGCAATTCCTTAGTCAAGTCAATGCAACATGGTGGAATACAACACAACACATTCTCAAGTAGCAGAGCCACCACCCTCTCTCTCTCTCTGTGGCACAAAGACTTTCAGGGCATAAACCATGAATGGGCTCGGACAAAAACAGGATGCAGTCTGTTTGCATATTACAAGAGTGTGTGTGTGATAAAGAAAGATTATTATGTAATAATTCGCCTTGAGACAGGGATTTGATGGCACCACACAGGTGACAAAACTGGTTCACCAGCTCACCACCTACACACATTCACAAATCAGACAGACAGACAAATAAATAAATATATGACAACACGCGCACACACACGCGCGCACACACACACGCGCACACACACGCAACAGACAGATATAACATAGAAATACACACACACACACACTCACACTCACACACACACACACACACACACACACACACACACACACACACACACACAATATCATCATCACGGTAGCCTATAACAAACTGTGAAACGTTTTCCATGAATGAATTATTAGAAAAAACTCCAAAAACACACATCCCTACCAGGCTCCCCTCCCCTACCCATCTGGACCCTCAGTGGTTAGGTCACTCTCTCTACTCTCTCTACTCTCTCTACCACGTTGGGGTGATGCTGCCTGGACGACGGTCTGAGTGGACCCGAGGCAGCAGCTCGGTGGTTGACATCGGCAGGGCTCTACAGTGCGACCATTTCACTCGCATTTGCGACTAAAAATACATCTGTGCGACTAGAGAAATAAATTCACGAGCACACGTGCGAGTACAGAATTTATTAAAAAAAATTTTTTTTTTTTTTTTTTAAATTCTAAAAATAAATCTGCGCGAACCGTGTGGCCACATTTTAAGCCGTCAGCCAGCCCGCTACGACCACGGGAAGTCATGTTAAAAGTGAAGTTACTTCTGTTAAACTGGCGCTAAGCTAACATCGCTAATCGCTAACTCCCTTTTGGGCCTTAAAGAGACAAGCGCCCTTTTCTCATCTCAAGCTTCATTAGCTTCATTAGCTCACCACATCTACAGATTTGGTCCCACACACTCCAGATTTGAACCCAAGGTTACAACCAGGGTTAACTACCCAGGGTAGAAAGTAGAAAGCTCTCAGACCTTCAGAACCCATTGAAAGTAGTGGAGGTACTCCAGAAGTCCAAATGCATCTCTAATCCTAGGAAACCCTAGGAAGCAAGTTGCCTAATGGCATGAAAATGCAACATGTTGTACTTGAGTGTGGCAGAGAGGTGGGACCCCCGGGGATGGTGGTGTGCTAACAGCTAGCCGCCGCAGAGGCACCGTGCTGGGCTGGCCACCTCCACATGTCACCACCCCGGGCAGCATGGGGCTGGGGACTGGTCATCTGGATGTGGGGTAGTTTAATACCCCTAGATGTGGAGTTGTCTGGCCACCGTGTGTGACTGATGTAGCCTGACCCAGCAGCAGGGAGGTGGGCAGCATGGAGACAGACCTCTGCATGGCCTGGCTGGGCTGCTAGCTGACAGACCTAGCCCTAAAGCCTGGCTGGGCTGCTAGCTGCTAGCTGACAGGCATGACATGGATGAATGAATGAACATGCTGCTAACCAGGAGAACTTGACACAGCTAGTTACCATAATACAATGCCATCAACTCTGCGTCTAGTAGGGCTGTAGGCATGGGCCAATGTGTGATTTGGGTGCAAAAATTGCAAAATCACTAATAAAAATGTGTTATAATTACATTTTTCACTGTGCTCCTAAATTTCTTTGTGTGCCCCTAACATTTTTCATTTAGGAGCACATGTGCTCCTAGTGAAAAAGGTTAGCGTAGAGCCCTGATCGGCACAGCCATGTTTTGCCGCCCAGCTCTATTTGTGGCTGGCTCGCAGGGAGAGCTTCCGCACACACACATGCACACACACATGCACACACACGCTAGGGATGGACGGTTTTTCGGTTAAACCGAAAACCGGGGTTTCTAAAAATAGAAACGGTTTTTTATCAAAACCGTCTGAAACCGTTTTTTTATTTTTTTTTTTATTTATTTTTTTTAGAAGAATAAAATAGAATAAGAATAAAACTGGAACATGTCACATGTTTGTCGTGTGTGAAAATAACAATGATACAGTCTGAATCTGCCGCGCAATGAGTGAGAGGTTTGGTCAGTTGTGAAGAATAACTGAGGATTAATATCTAATTGGGATTATATTTAAGGGTAACGAATCACTCTATGGGAAAGATAGTTGCCTTCAGTTATTGGTAGATAGGAAAGGTTTTTTACAATTACTCGCTTACATTTAATAAGATCATTTTCGCTGCTCTCTGTAAAGCGCATTGGGTCACTTTTGTGAGAAATGCGCTATAGAAATAAAATGTGATTTGATTTGATATCAATCAATCAATCAAACTTTATTTATGTTCTATAGCACAAATCATGCATTGAATGTAACTCCAAGTGCAGTATTTACTAAACCACAATATAATAAAACAAGAGCTATACGGATCAAGAGTGTTTGTGCACAGCGCCACTGTGTGTGAAGGCGCTACTGAAAGTGATGACAGAACGCATGTCTCAGAAGATACGCGGTCACTTAGTGACGCAAAGGTAGTTCTGTATTTATCTCTATCTGTATTAGTACATTTATTTTGAAAGCTCTATTTTGACAGCTCTACCATGGGCACTTTTATTTTGATGGGGCATTCTTTGTTGATTGACTTACGACAGTTCAGGACGAGTCAGTCTCGCGGCATGTGGTTTTTATGAAAAGCTTTAAGTATGTTCACTGCATAATTCTAAGTCTAATATTTCAGTGATTATTGAGCAGTATTCAAATATTTAAATACATTGAGCAGCAGCTGAAACTTTGTCTAAGAACCAAGATATTGAGAAAGCAGTTCATTCAATGAAGACGCTGTTCCAAGAGATGATCTTCCGTGCAGGCGTGCACCCTGGATCAGCAGAGCTGGTGTGTTAAGTGTTCATGTGTTTTCATGTATGGTGTAGCTTACAAAAGTCTGCCTTTCCACTTATATTTGTGAAACTAAGTAGCCTAAATGTGTTGCGACTGTGCTTACGGTGTTTTAATGGTGTTCGACATGAGTGTATTGTAGCAGTAGGGCTCAATTATTTGAAAAAAAAAAAAATTTTTTTTTTTTTTTTTACTGTATTTTTCGGTTAACCGGAAAACCGCGGTTTTACTCTCTGACGGTTTTTCGGTTTCAATAATTGGAAACCGTCCATCCCTAACACACGCGCCTTCAGCCTGTGAGTAGCTAAACACGCCAGAACCCTGGCCAGAACCCTCCACCTTTCTGAGCCTTCTCCAAACAAACTAATAAGTCACGTCTTTAGAGTTCCTTTAAAAGTAAGTACGGTAACTCCTCCAATTCCGTTATTTTCAAACAGTCAAAGGCATGGGTAATGAACAGCGTTGTTCATAAACGAGAGTGAATGACACTTTCTAAGATGAATGGCTTTCGTGTTTGGGTTGTCTGATGATAATGGGGTAAAACGCAGCCTGCAGACAGGCCTATAATCTGTGGTCAGTAAGAACACATAGGACACAGCACAGCAGCAGGCCTGACACTGGGGAGAGAGCATGCACGCACACACACACACACACACACACACATAGAAGAGAGAGCAGGCGAACATATTTGTATACTCGTTGCCTACATCCTCCAGGTCGCGCACGCACGCACGCACACACACAGACACACACACACACACATACACACACACACACACACACACACACACACACACACACAGGATGTGAGGGCAGTGAGGGCAGACCCACCATGTGTGATAAGGGCAGCCTCTCTTCTCTGATAAGGACTGACACCCTGCCCAAACCAACCCTGAAACGTGACCGTAGCTCAGAGGGTTCCCCTGCTGACTCCAACACACAACGATGGCGATAGAGAGCAGTGCTCTTCAGGCTACCACACGGCTTAGAGGAGGTCAGGTGAGTACAGTCAGGATTATTGACACTTCAGACCCTCAAGGGAAAGTTTGATCCTGTCAGTCAACTGAACTCTCACATGTCCAGGAAGCTAGTGTGTGTGTGTGTGTGTGTGTGTGTGTGTGTGTGTGTGTGTGTGTGTGTGTGTACGTGTGTGTGAGAAAAGGGAAACGTTTGGAGAGCAGAGAGTCCATCTAGATTTGTAATTAAGTGACCAATCACAAGACCAATCATCGCATGATGAGCAAATGACACCCCACATTCTAGGATGCAGCCGTATGGATATACAGAGCAGACACAATGGTGACTGAGCCTAATCTTCATGACAGAGATTAACTTCCTATTTGGGAAAAGGGGAGATACCGGTAACCAAGCATAAACTGACATTCCCAAGGTGACTATGTGGCCTTCCATCTATATGAGTGTATGAATATGACACATATTGAAGATAAGCTGATTTGATTATAACTCTAATGGCAAGGTGAAAAAGCCAGCAAAGACCTTATAGAATTCTTCATATCCTCTCAAAGGAGCAGCGAGTAAGTCCGTTGGAAATCCGCCATAGTTGCGAATTTCGGTTTGAAGTTACAAACAACAACATCCTCCCTTATAATAATAATAATAATAATAATAATAATAATAATAATATAACCGAAATTGACTTGCAGTGTTGCACATTAGCTTCAATGTTTCTACATGCACACGATTTGATTTGAATAGGCAGCCAGCAGAGACAGATATCTGAAACTAGGGATGCTCCGATTTATCGGCCACCGATTTAAATCGGCCGATTTCACTCCAAATGACTCGATCGGTGATCGGCAAAAATGGCCGATCGCAAAAACCGATTTATTTTTTATTTTTTCCTGGGGATGACAGATAACTGAACAGAAAACATAGGAGGACGTAACAGTATGTAAACCATGAAGGCCACGTTTATGATGTCTTTTATACAGCCATATCGACTGACTTGGGCTTCAGGCCCTAACTGGGTGATAGGCCAGACCTTTACTATGCCATAAAAATGGGTCTGCGTTTGCTTGGTGCCTAATGGATCAAAACTTTTGTCTAAAAAGCAAAAAATATGTAGGCTATCCAGTCAGTAGGCCTACAGTTATGTATTTTAAAAAAAAATCGGTATCGGTATCGGTTGATCTTGAGGAAAAAAATCGGTGATCGGTATCGGCGCCAAAAATCCAGATCGGAGCATCCCTATCTGAAACGTTAGTAGTCCACTCTCCTAGAACCTGGTGTAAACAATGTGAGTATCGCACTCAAAACAGGGTTGGTAAATGAAATATTTACTACTGATTCAACATTGTCAACATAATTAATTTAGAAAGCTTGAAGCTTACATATTGCACCTTTAAAGGGTTAAAGGGAGATAAACACGGCACATTAGAGTTATTACATTGAAATAAAGTGGTGGAATTTCATTAGCACTTCACGGGTAATAGATAGTACTAATAGATGTCGACATATTGGGGTTAATGGAAGATATCAATACGAAGACAAAATACATTAATTCACTGCCTAAACATTGCCGGTCACGTTTCCCTACCAAACTAAACAGGGGATAACCTAAAGGGCTGAATATGTCTCTCTCTCTCTCTCTCTCTCTCTCTCTCTCTCTCTCTCTCTCTCTCTCTCTCTCTCTCTCTCTCTCTCTCTCTCTCTCTCTCTCTCTCTCTCTCTCTCTCTCTCTCTCTCTCTCTCTCTCTCTCTCTCTCTCTCTCTCTCTCTCTCTCTCTCTCTCTCTCTCTCTCTCTCTCTCTCTCTCTCTCTCTCTCTCTCTCTCTCTCTCTCTCTCTCTCTCTCTCTCTCTCTCTCAAAACTATGGGTCTATTTTACACTTGGTCATCAAGTCTACTGATAAAGAAATAACCAAACAGAATAAGAGAACAATCAAACGGCACTGATCCCTGATATAGAAAATTATGTAAATGCTCCAGAAAGGGACCAATAATAGACTGAGGTCAGGACAACACAGGAAACACTGTGACCAAGGATATTTTCCACATGATCAAGGGGGGGGGGGGAGGAGGAGGAGGGAGGGTGTGAGCAGAGGAAGAAAGGAGTCAGACCCTGTTCGAATACTCTGACAATGCATCCGTCCCTGAAGAAATCATTGATCTGACGTGACTTGATTGGTGAAAGCAATGCACTGCGGGAGGCTTCATTTGACCAAGGCAATCATGTTTGATCAGTGATTACTTCAAGGGGGGGAGAGAAAGGATGCATTTTTCAAGTATTCAAACCGTATTATATATTATCAATTGATCAGACCAGTTTGACCTCACCCCAACAGCACCTATTTCCTTCTTTTTATGAATCACTTTGATCACAACAGTCAACTTAAAATGGATCACCAATCGCTGTCAATTCTGTAGAATTGTTACACTGCCATGTACGTTTAAAGAGTTGATAATAACAGCTAAATCCAGTTCAGCCCCATTGTTAGTACAGCAAACACATCTGCAGAAACGTTTAGAAGTGGTGAGAGGCTAGGCTGATGACTACTGTTGTTTTATTGTTGTTGGCATGTGTGTGTGTGTGAGTGTGTGAAGAGGAAAAAAGAGCACTGCATCTAGATCTGCATGTGTGTCACCTGCGTGTCCGTGACCAGTCGATTTGGCTCTACTAAATCTACTCGATACAGCCTAAATAAGAA
This sequence comes from Nansenia antarctica, assembly GCF_963989245.1. Lineage (NCBI taxonomy): Eukaryota > Metazoa > Chordata > Actinopteri > Argentiniformes > Microstomatidae > Nansenia > Nansenia antarctica. The sequence goes on along the minus strand of NC_137692.1, from coordinate 16,719,409 downwards.
ACCATATTTAGGAGATTGTATCCGGATGGGATCGGAGGTGTGTGCGAGAGCAAACATGAGAACACGGTAGGAAATGAGAAACGGGGCTTTCAAAGATTCATGATAATAAACTCTCAGCTCTTCAAGCTGGATGGAGGTGTACGTGTGTGAGGGTGTGACCTGTGTGTCTGTGACCGGTCAATTTGACTCTACCGAACGTACTTGATACAGCCTAAATAAGACAATACGACGTTGTATCCAGCTGGGATCTGAGGTGTGTGCGTGTGCGTATGTTAGAGCAAACATGAGAGCACAGTAGCAAATGTCAGAAGGGGGCTTTCAAAGACTCATGTAGGGCTGCAACTAACGATTATTTTGGTAGTCGACTAATCTGTCGATTATTTTTCCATTAGTCGCGATTAGTCGTGTGGCTTTTCGCTGCGCGTAAATGGCGACGCAGAAGCATAAATCCGGCTTAACTAGCTATCTAACCTAACGTTACGCCAAGCTACAGCTGCTCACAGAGCTAGTTGACTGGCTAGCTAGCATTGCTGGCTAGACTACAGACAGCTCACGTTAGTAGGCTACGCTTGGCGCTGTTTATCTTACAGACAGCTCGCTGGTGGACTCAACATAATTGAAATAGCATTCACTTATCAAGCATCATTCATGATCATCCACCATGACTACCTGGTATTTTAATAGCGACCACCCCTCACTTCATTTCATCTCGCGTTCTCCAGGCTTCAACATGGAAAACCCCTGCTACGTAACGTTACATACAAGCGCCTCTGTCTGTCACATGCGTGCCACAGGGCAAATAAATTAATAGCACAAACGCTCATAGCATGTACAGCCCTGTCCATGAGACATTGTTTTCCAACATGTAACAGTAAAGCTAACATAAACATTACGACCCTAACAATATAACGTAAGCCAGTTGGCTAACAACGTTAGCTAAAACTTACCCAGCTGATTCTTGCATGGCTCCCGAAAAAAAATTTAAAAAAAAAAAAAAAAAAAAACGTTTTTTCAACAATTTTTTTTTATGCGATTAGTCGACAACAACATTTCACGTCGACGAATTTCCGTAATCGATTAGTCGTGACTAGTCGACTAATCGTTGCAGCCCTAGACTCATGGTTAATAAACCCTGCTCATCAAGCCGGGTGGAGGTGTGTGTGTGCGTGTATATGTGTGCTCACGAAAGTGTGTATGGGAGAAAGACATTAGTTAAGTACTTGTATGGGCAGCGAACCAAAGTTAAATTAAGCAACAGGTGAAGAGTAAGAGTAGCCTATATGTTTCTGGTTCTTGAGTGTGACTGCAGAAGACTCAAATATCTGTAGAGTTGTTACTCTGCCGTGTACCGTATTTTCCGGACTATAAGTCGCGGTTTTTTTCATACTTTGGCTGGTCCTGCGACTTATAGTCAGGTGCGACTTATATATCAATAATTCATAATCTCTGACTGACATGAACTGACATACGGTAATCTCTGACTGACATGAACCAAGGAGTAACTTCCGCTAGCGCCTCATACACGATAGAATAGCCATTATACTTGACAATGTGGACATTAAACACGACAATGTGGACATTAAACATGATGTTATGGACCTTATACACAATGTTATGGACGTTATAAACGATATTAAAGTCATTTATTCCTTCCAGAGACTGTTCTATGTTGCTAAATTACCCCCGCGAGGCTATTTTGCTACTTCCGCTAGCGCCACATACGCGATAGAATAGCCATTATACTCGACAATGTGGACATTAAACACGACAATGTGGACATTAAACATGATATTATGGACCTTATACACGATATTATGAACGTTATACACGATATTAAAGTCATTTATTACCTTTCAGAGGCTGTTCAATGTTGCATTGTTTGTAGGCCGCCCTTCATCCTAACTACTTCCGTTTTTCACCAAGCTATCTTTGTCATGGCCTTATACACGATAAATAGTCGTTACACTCGACAATGTGGACATTAAGCACTATATTATGAACGTTATACACGCTATTATGAACGTTATACACGATATTAAAGTCATGTATTACCTTTCAGAGGCTGTTCCATCCTGTTTGCTTGCTCCCGCGACGCCATTTTGCTAACCTTCGTTAGCAACGCGCTAGCTAGCCCTGGCTTTACACTCGATAATTTAAGTATTTCTAACCTTTCAGAAGAAGTTTTAACGTGAATTATGTCCTTCCTGGGCTTACAAATCCTCTCATGTCTCTTCACAGTGCCAGACTAGAGTCAAGCTCAACAGGGTCTTCTTTCCCCGCGGATTCCGCCAAGCCCGTTCCCTTGAACCATGCGACTTATAGTCCAGTGCGACTTATATGTGGTTTTTCCTCTTCATGACCCATTTTTGGCCTGCTGCGACTTATACTCGGGTGCGACTTATAGTCCGGAAAATACGGTAAGTAGAGCTGATAACAATAACAAAAGCCAGTTCAGCCCCATTGTTGATCTACAGAAAGGCTCCGAAGTGGAGAAAGGCTAGGCCGACGACTACTGTTGTTTTACACTGGGGTATCCGCTATGCATGGAGAGGCAGGGTATTGGATTTGCTCTTCTTCAGCATATGAGGCCTGCCTGTTATAATCGATAGACCTACTTTTCTCCTCTGCAATAGTCACATTGTGACCTAAGTTGAGTGTCATTGGGAATTGCTGCCCATTACTGACAGTGTACATGTTGGCAATATGGGAGGCAATCGCCATAAAGACACACATACAACTGCTGCAGATGGTTTGTGTGTGAATGAATGAATGAATGTTTTTAAAATGGAGTATACAGTTATCGCCTAGAAAAAAAGCCTAAAAAGCATACGTGTGTGTGTGTGTGTGTGTGTGTGTGTGTGTGCGTGTGTGAATAGAACAAAAGTGCAAAGCAGAGAGTGCATCTAGATCTGCACCTAGGTGTGATCAGATCTGCTCTGAAATTGTGTTTTATCACGGTAGAGCCATAAGCCCTTTACACATAGTTCCCTGTAAATTACATGAAATCCCAACCCGGGACCACCAGTGCAACACATTTGAGTAGGCCTATGTGCTACAACTTTTAGAACCAAGCCTTAGATGAGAAACTACTTGCTGAGAAACTATTCACTTGTTCCACGTGAAAACGTCTTGCATCAGACATACGTAACCCTTTACATGTCGGACCAGGCAATGTTCATGCTAATCTCTTCACAACTAAGCCTACCCTGCATTTTCCATGGAATTATACACGGTCTTGTCCAGGGAAATTGCCTGAGCAGATTGAAATTCCGTTCACATATGCCCCTTACCAGGTACATTCCATGGAATTGAATGCGGAAGCTCTTATGTGTGAATGAGGTTAAAGTCTCAGATGGCACCCTTTGGGCAATTGACTGTTTTCAAATGATACTATCAAATATATATATAATACTAAATGATACTATCAAATCCTTGGAAATGAATCAAATAAGCACTACACGCAACTCATACAGCCTACCTAAAAATCTGTGGAAAACTTTCAAACAAAGCTGTAAGAAGCAAGACTGATAATTACTCAAATACGCACGTGGTCTACCAGCTAGACAGACTATCCAACACCATGGCACCTGCCACAGAGCTGGGCGGCCTTCCCGCCTTACCCATCATAGTTGATAGTTGATCAGATACGACCCAGATAGGTGAATAAATCCAAATGCTTACGTTCCCACTGTACACTCATCATGTCTCATCATGTATGGCATTGATCTGCATCTTCTTTCAAATGCGTTAATCGGTTAGGAATAAAAAAGAAATTGCAAATGAATCAACGTGAGGAAACACATGCGCTGATTGCGCTCTCCTTGATTAGTGTGGCCTAACTGCTGGGGGCAGTCAGACCTGTCCAGACTGCGATATTTCTCGATAGTAAAAAGGTGATATGATGATGTTGTTGTACCCCACCCCCCTGCAAAATCTTTGTCCCCAAACGTTCAAGACTTTTGAAAGAAGATGCAGATCAGTAACATACTTGGCCAGACATGGTTAGTAGTGTAGGCTACAGTGGAAATGTAAACATTGGGATTTATTCACGTATCTAGAGGAAAACCTGATCAAAGTTCAACTGTGATGGGTGAGTCGAGAAGACCAGTCCAACACCATAGAAAGTGCAAACATTGCTATCGATATATCTAAGAGTTCACATGCTATACACATCTTCACAGCTATTTCAGATGAGAAACCAACAGCACTGATCAATGCATTCACACAATCGATAAACAAACACCCAGTGAGATTGGAGTGCATGCTTGCGGTGACAGTTTCCTGTCCATGACTGTTGCACAGCAGTAACGTGCCCTCGTGTCAAGGTAAAGCAGGGCCAGGCAGATCCATGAATGGGACGCTCTGCTGAAGGTTGTGGCTTTTTCTGAATGAGCAGCCTCGTCACGCGACTCCCCGCGCACACACCCCCTCCTGTCCTGTGCCCTTCGCCCTTCCGTTCCGATCTGCACCACTGACATTCTCCCCGAAGAAAAAACCCGTGTGCAACTTCGTGACGTTAGAATTCTAAGGTTCTATCTCCATTTTGGGTCAAAATTTAGTTTTTTTTACATAATCTGATCCATTAGGTGTTTATTAATGCCTGTGTGGTGTTATTTTTTAAAATGTTGACATTTTTGAGTTAGTAATTCATAAAATACAAAGGTTCCATCTCACAGAACATAATGGAATGTAAAAACTGTGACGCTCAATATCTCTGAACTGCCCTAAACGGAGATAGAACCTTATCATTCCAAGCTCACGACTTGGCAGTATCACGGTAGATTAAATAGACTTCAAAAAACAACAACAACAACTTCACATTATTTGACTAGTCTAGTCTAACTGCAATACCCTAATACGGGGGGCTGTTATTAAAAGGCAGCAAAACAAAGCAATCTACATTGGAAAAGCAAACAAAGAAGCTTCACAAACAACATCGGAGGTTATCATTCAAATATACTAAGAAATAAAACAGCCCTAGACTGGCCTAGGCAAGTCTCTCTGTTTAGGCAAGTCTCTCTGTCTCTCTCAAGTCTCTCTGTTTAGGTTCCATATAAAATTGCGTAATAACAGCTTTCGATTTGAACAAGGCAAGGTTTTGGCTATGAGTCAGACTGTCTTATGGAATAGGAAACAGGAATAACTGCTGGCTGTACCATTGTCATGTGGGCATAGATAAGCAAATGGGGGTTGACGTTGATCGCAGTGTCAGGCCACCTTTCGCACGGCTAAGCGATTGGTGTTTTTATGAATGAAGCGCGGTATGCAAATGAGAGCGATTCAGAAAAAAGACATCGGCCATATCGGATCTCTCATATCCTGGACGACTTCCCTTCCTCTCCTCTCCGTTTGAGAGCACAAACACATTCGGATGATCATGATAATAAACAACAAACCCTTCCAGGTGTTGAATAACAACCGATCAACAACAAAAAACAAACCCTTAGAGGTTATGATCGTTGATACAATGTAACATTCTTCGCGCAATAGTTCCAAGGCAAAACTTCGATACATCGTAGCTAAAGGGCATTGCTCGCTTGTGCAAATGCAAACCCCTTTTACAAAATGTTTCCGATCTGATCTAAAGCCACGCTCATATCCCCCCCCCCCCTCTCTCTCTCCTCCATACTTAAGACAGAATCCTAGGATAAGGCGGGGGGGCCCTATTCCTAGACCCCCTTTCCCCTCTTCGTAGCCTAATGCACCCCCCCCCCCCGTGCAAAGCATTATGTTATGAACTCCGAAAACAGAAACTTACTAACAATTCCCCCCCAAAAAATTGTTGATCCAAGCCCACCAGTCCAGCTTCGAGGCTACATTGTTCCAACAACAGACTGACAATGCTCAATGCTCCATTCCCAGATTCTTAGTTATAACCAGGGCCTACCTTTTAATAATGAAGGGAAATAAATAGATGACTATAGGGGTCTACTTACTCGTTTGGGTGGGTTTCTTCTATCATTGTCTCGTTTCACCTCCAACAGTATCCCACTATGGGTGCATACTTTTCGCTTGTCATTTTCTTTTTTTCTTTTCTTTTTTACTACAACATGTAAGCCCCTTTCCTTATTCCGCTACAATCTCCCCCTGGCCTTTGTGTGATTGTTGCTCTCCAGTCTTCGCCTGAGTGCCCCTTTCTCTCTCCGTTGCTTTCTGAGCCCAACCGGTTGCTTGGGGGGGGGGGGGCAATATATACCCTCCCGAAAGTTTAATATTCCTCTGATGAATAATAGCGTCACGTTATTATTATTCAGGTCTTTAAGAAGATTTCCGACTTGCCCAAATTCAGTGGAGCTAAAATACGCGTTGGTTGGTGTACCGAGGGGTGGCCCCGGCCAGAGCCCCATCTCTCTGCTACTCCATGTTGGATTGTGAATGCAGACAGACAGACAGACAGCCCGACACCACCACTGACACCAGGGGAGGGCCGGCAGAGCAGGGCGGAACGGAAGCGATGACGTCAGCTTCAGAATGCATTTTTGGTTGAGTGGCCCCCCACAGGCCCGAATGGACAGTAAAAAGTGGCCCTGGATTCCATAAATCAATGAATGAATGAATGAATGAATGGTCTTTATTGTCATTGATATAGTACAGGTACCATACAACGAAATTTGGGAGGGGGGGCTCCCCTGGTGCTAGGATTTTTTTTTACTAAAGACAAGAAGGGAAAAGAGCTGGTTTACATAAATAAATAAAGGCTATATACACTATCCACTATACTATACTATGTACAATGTACAGACATGTCACCTTTACTGTCAACCCCCCAATTGATTATTGAATACATCCATTCCTGCATGCTGATGAGCAAAACTATACCGCCACCCTCGACCTATTGACTTTTGTTTTTGTGGTTATACAGGTTAAAAGGTATGCCGTTCATTATTAATCACTTAAAAGGGATTTTTTAATTTGTGAGGTTGTTTATTAAATCCCCCCCCCCCATATAATGTTGTAGCCTAATCCATTGGCCATAGGTTTTTATGTAGGCCTATTGTTACACCGGGCAGCAACATATCAGTTCTCCTCTCTGAAAGAGATACATATTCATCTCAGGTTTTTTACAGATAAAAGTGAAACTATAGTTTTCGCCCATGTCAGTCTGATCGATTGTTTTGTTTGTCTTGTTTTATTTGGCCTACCTCTAGTTGCCCTAGTCTAGTGACCCTGTCTGTTGAAACCAAAGATGGTTCTTTCAAAAACTGACCTAAAAAATAACTGGGGAGGGAAATGGGAAATTGTGAGGGAAAATGAAAAAATTGTCACTGAGAATCCCATTTTGTGCAGACTATCAGAACTGAACCAGAATATTCCAGTTGTAGTGCAGAGGAAAATAACTATTAATCTTATCCAGACTTTACCATATAATCCTGCCGAGTCTTGCTGTAACACCATTGGTTAATGATATCCAACTCCATAACTTTGAAACAATTCATGAAAGCTTCTGTTTAAGCCTCTAATCACACACTGATCCGTAAGATTAGCAGAAGTCAGATGCCTGTTAATGTGGTACTTGTGTTGTCCAGTTGTCAATAGGAACGTTGCTAAATGCCATTGTCCCCAGGCCTTGTAAATGTTCAATATCATCTGAAGCTTGATGGGAGCCTTGACTGTTGAACTAATGTTGCTTGTAGACAACCATGTCATTCAAACATGGCCTGACAGCATCCTCTGCTGGCAAATGAGCAATCCTACCACAACAAAATGGTCAGACTTCTCTCCTATAGCCCATAGGCCTATGTGCCTGATGATAGCTCATCAATCAAATAATATAAGGCTATAGTGGACCCGTATCATTGTGCCATGGCTTATAAGCAGCCTTAGCAATGTGACATAATCATACGTAATAGAAGGACTTCCAGTTTACAGACTTAAAAAACAACAAATGTTCAGGAGAGTGCAACATTGTTACAGGTACAATGCTAAATTGCTAGAGTTTGAGCCAGTTATTAAAAAAAAAATAGGAATGGGATCTAGAAATCTAATGAATGGATTATATATTTTCATAAGAAATACATTTCAATCCAAGAGCTCGATAAAAAAAAATAGACATCCAAACAACTCCAAGCAAAAAACATTATAATGTGATCCAAAGCTGTTGTCACTGGAACATCTCAACATAGTACAGAGGTGAAGCCAATTAATCATAATTTGGCGCATAAGTAGATTTATGTACCCTGAAAAGATATAGATATGGACCCACCACAGATTTAATGCCCCTGTGAGCCCTGTATTTTTCAAGATGGCCACTGACGGTACCACTACCATTTTAATAATTACTACTTTGTGATAATATCAACATTAGGCACAAAACTGTTTAAAGTGGATGGGCCCATAATTGAGCCCAAATTCTGCTTTAATTGGATTGTTTATTTGATGATTGTTTACTTTATTTCCTTGTCTAGTATGTTATTCTGAACTATGTTCACAAGTGTTACCTGTTAAATGGAATCATGCTTTTGCATCTGATCATCAGAGTTGTTATATTGTCATCATTATAAACTGTTTATAGTTATAGTTATAAACATAGTTATAAACAGTGTAGTTTGGGTCTGGCGGAAATTTGTCAAATAGGACATACAATTTAAGAGGTTAACATAAGGCATTTTTCAACTAGAAAAGAAAATACCAAAAAAGTATATTTATTTTTATACAAATACAAAATTTTTGTAAATTAACAAAAGGTAATTAACACCACTTCATTGGACAACCTAATTTTACATTTTAAACTTTAAAATGATTATGTTTTGCAAATGAGAGTGGGTCATGGAGTGGGTCAGAGCACGTTGAGTGGGTCATGTAGCAAGAGTCCCAGCTCAGTGGCCTTGCGGTTAGAGTGTCCGCCCTGAGATTGGGAGGTCGCAAGTTCGATCCCCGGCTGAGTCATACCAAAGACTATAAAAATGGTACCCGATGCCTCCCTGAGGCACTTAGCATTAAGGGTTGGGTTGAGGGTAAGACCCTGCGACATATCAGCATCATGTACCCTTGGTTCACAAGGCTACTTACTTACTTTATGTAGCAAGAGCAGTTAGTCTGCAGAGAGACATGTAGGTTAGGTAGGTTGAAGGTGGATAGGTAGATATGAGGACAGGCTAGCAAGTGGAGTCATTAAAACATGTAACAAACTGTTGTGTATTCTCATTCAACCTTAACTCAAACGCTTGCGACATTTACAAGGTGGAGCCCTCAATCACAGAGAGCTCCATTGATATGCACTACATCATCCCAGACCCAGACGTTCCTCCTATGTTTATGGACCTGCCTTGGAATTCTCTGAATGCCGTGGAAATCCAGTTGGTTCCTGAATGCGCCGGAGTCAAGTTCCTGAAGAGGATGACAGGAGGATCAAGGAAAGGATAGTCTTGAGCTTATATACTGTAAAATAATCCTGACATAGATGAAAGGGCACGTTCAAGCACGCACAGGTAGACATGCCCTGGATAACGAGTAATGTTAAGAATAAAGACTTGCTAAATGCTACTGGCATATCATCTGATTTATACATTTTACAGTAAGCAAACTAAGTAAGTATACAGTTAAACAGTAAGACAGCTAAAGCACATTATACATGGTTTTAGGTGTTTACAAAAACAGTGTTCTGAAATATTCAATAAAATGTTTCTTTCAAGGGATCTCATTCCCTGACCGCTACCAATTAAACATAGTCATTACAACTACTGAAAACCTTTTAGAAAGTTTGAATGTTACATACTAAATGGTACATGGACTGACTTATTCCAAAGCGATTTACAATGACCTCTCATTCACCCATTCACACACCAATGGCGGCAAGCTACCATGCAAGGCGCCGGCCCGCTCATTGTGAGCAATTTGGGATTCAGTGTCTTGACCAAGGACACCTTGACATGTGGTCAGCCGGGGTTCGAACCACCAACCTGCCGACCATTAAGGTCTATTCATGGGGACCAGCCTCCATGTGTTGTCTCCACTCATGCCTGACTGAGGTTCAACTAAACTAGCTCGCTTTCCAAGCTCTTTCCCATCCTCCAAGTGATGTATATGCCCTGGGGCGATCCTGCCAAGCCTGGCCCAGATGAGGGGAGGCCTTTCTGTTGGCCTGAGGCTCCAGAGATGACTGCACATGATGGAGTCAGACTGCAGATCGTGAGGGAGGGAAGGGGTTTGCGTGTGTGTGTGTGTGAGGGGGAGGGGGGGTTAGATAAATAAGAACATTTTTTAAATGAGATTGCATCCAGATGGGATGGGAGATGCCTTTGTGTGTGTACCCTAACCCAACCCTAACCCTAAATTGAGTGTCTTTGGTAATAGCTGTCCATTAATGGTGCACCAAAAAAATCCACATTTAGCTGCTACAGATAGCTTGTGTTTGTGTGTGTGTAAGGAACAAATAAGAACATTTCTTAATGAGATTGCATCTAGAAAGGATAGGAGATGCCTGTCTGGGAACTCTATATGCCTCGTGACCTAAGATGAGTATATGTGACCGGTCAATTTCAGGAACATTTGAGGAACATTTGAGATTGAATTCAGACATGAGAGCACAGTAGTCAATGTGAGGGGCTTTCAAAGATTCGTGATTAAACCTTGCTGATGTGTGTGTATGTCTGAGAGAGAGACATTAGTTAAGTACATGTATGGCCAGCAAATAAATGC
>NC_137692.1:16686271-16706271 GCF_963989245.1 Nansenia antarctica | reverse complement strand
CCCGAGGGAGGTATAGGAGTAGTTCCGGACAAGGATCCGTCGCGCAACAGCGCAACAGCGCCCCCGGGGTGCCGGAATAACAGGTGCTGGGCTCGAGGAGCCAGTTAGCTAGTCTGCCTGGCGGCCTCCTCTGGGACTGCCGGCCACGGGGGTCGTGCGGCGGATCCTTCGCAATAGGCAGGGGATAATTGGATGCTAGGTTGGGTTCAATTGGCTACCAAATTGGGTGAAAAAGGGGATAAAATCTGAAAAAAAAAAAAAAAAAGAGAAGGTGTATTCTGCGGTCCTTAGGAATATGTTAAACTATCACTTGTATTGTGACAATGCTGGAATGTGTCCCAATTCGAGACGCAGGAATTCATAGTCCCACTTCCTCTTATAAATGAAGTGTTTCCTCATCTTATGTTTGATGCATAGTTGATTGCAACCACGTGCATAGAGCCTACATGGATATCTAATACTTCTAATGCACCTCAGGTGAGGTGAGTCACAAACAGTAATTAAACAGGGCTGAAAGGTTTGTAGACGATTTATTTAAACCCCAAACAGAGGATTAAAGGGTGTTTCTGCCCATTTTATCTAGTGTTTGAACACTTGATCACAGAGGTGTACCCTAATCTGAACATCGATGGTGCTCCATCAACGCGCTCACCCGTAGCAGCACAGTGACAAAGGCGCAGCTCGGTTGTTTAGAAAGGGGCTTCGGGGCGCAGATCCCTTTTTAAGGACCGCGGTTGTTCTGCCGCTGCTTGCTTTGATAGTTCATGCCGAACGTCTAAGCTGATAAACTTCAGACCTTTTCCCTCTCTGGCCTTATGAGGTCTGTGAAGATGGTTTGTTTGGGGATCTGAGAGGGAGATTAAGTCAGGTTGGCTGATCACAAGTGGTTTTTGTTTACGGGAATGAGACAGTGATGATAAGATGTTTATGTATCAGATACTGTATGTCAGGAATAATTGCATGCGATTGGACCTTCTTGTGCGTGAAAGATGATGCATGTTATTTCCGGCTCTATCTCTAACATTCACAGATCTGCTACAAAGCAATTATGTACTGTAATAATTCAGAAGTAACTTTTTTTTTAAGGTTATTTCTTTCTGAGTGGGGCAGTCCCATCTCATCATTAATTCATATTTTTTTACTTTATTGGATAGAGATTGTGAAGATAGACAGTAAGGAGAAGAGGGCATGTCAGCAGGACATGGGCCAGATTCAAACCCATGCCAACAAGGGCGATGTGCACACTGTAGACCACGGTACTAGACCCCTGGAACACCCTAGGCCATGTCAAAGTCACTTTGGTAACGTTTTCAATGAGGTACTACACAGCTACTACAGTGAATTGGTATCAGCTGATCAATAAACAAAATCTCAATTGAAATCACTCCTCTGCATATCTCGGAAGTGTTCAGACCAGGGGCGGATTTAGGATCGTAGGAGATCCGGGGCTTAGCCCAGAGGGAGAATGTAATGTGCGCGCGGAGCGCGCCGGAAAATTTTGCCTTCAACCTTCAACTTACCACCACCTTAAAGCGGACAAAAGGCACTGGAGAACACATATACATTCACACCCTTTAATGAAGCAAACTAATTGTGGTGGTTCTGGGCACAGAGGGAGGTCAGCACACGTAGCTCCCCCTGTCAGTCAGTCACCATCATTTATATTTGTATAGAATTACATAATTGATGGGCTGAGGCTAGTTATGTTACAGTATGTATATCAGGGCAGACTCTGTGCTCACCACTTATATTGTATTTAGAGTCTTGTCCTGTGTTATATGACGATATATTACATGTATTGTTGGCCTGTGTATAGTACTGTGAAATCAAATCCCCCCTGGGACATTAAACAAACTTAGTTAGTTAGCGTTACATCTTAGGATAGATTTGAGTCATGTTCTGTATACATACATACTACCATAAGGGCATACTTAATGTGGTTACTCCATGTTTACTAGCTGTAACATTAACGTTACATTATTCTTTTTCACTTGTTACTCAGTCAACCAGAGTGCAGATATCAAAGACTATCAGCCTGTTATTCACTTTATTTGTATAAGTATTATCCTTTGTTTGATTTCTTACCATGTACCGTAACAGTACCTTGCTATGTTTCATTTTCATTATAACATAACGTTATGTTATGATAGCCAGCTAGCATCAGCAAACCGGAAAAGTAGTGTCAGTGAGTCAGTCACCTTTCTAATAAGATTCACAAACCTGAAACATCATCTATGTCATCACTGCTGGTGATGTCATTCTTGCTGCTGATACTGCTGCTGCAACAGTTCTTGGCGCTTGTTTTGTTGAAAACAACTTTGGGATATCCATCCTTACAATTTTGCAAGTCAGGCACTGATTGAGATCACTTCTTCTTCAGGGCAGGGCAGGCTACGCAGTACGCAGGCTAATGTCGCGCAGCTGCTGCCTCTCTGTTGGACTCCGGTACTGCACGTTACTCAAGATTTTATATATATATATTTTTTAATATATCTTTTTTTAAAGTAAAACATTCGGGGCTTTTCAGAAAACATCCGGGGCTTGAGCCCCAGTAGCCACCCCCTAGCGCCGCCCCTGGTTCAGACTATTTAAGAAGTGTCACTGTTGCATGTGATACATTGTTATACATGATTTCATGAAGGATGCGTGCATGGGGGGGATTGTCGGGGGGGATTGCCCCCCCCCCCCCACACACACACACACTCTCTCTCTCTCTCTCTCTCTCTCTCTCTCTCTCTCTCTCTCTCTCTCTCTCTTTCTCCCTCCCTCTCTCTCTCTCTCTCTCTCTCTCTCTCTCTCTCTCTCTCTCTCACACACACACACACACACACACAAAGCATGATTTGAACTATTCTCTCACCTCGTCTGGATATCCAAGCTCCAGGTCTGAAACTGACAGTTAAGCGTAACGGCCAGGGTCCTTAGCACAAATGTCAGAGACGTCGTGAGAATAACAGAGACCTCAGCTGATCAATATAAACCAGATTTGAATCACAATGTATATACAATATTTCATAATACTTATTATGAGTCATGTGTGTAGTGAATTATGAACGTGCCTCCATTATCCTCTACCACTTAATTCCATAGTGCATTATAAGACTTTCGATAGACAATCACATATCGCTTATGTCTCCATATCTCAGCAGTATTCAGACTATTCAAGAAGTTGCATGTGATACATTGTTATACATTATTTGTTCAGTTTGGTAATAACCATTTTCATAGTTATTGGCCTGTAAAACTTTAATAATTTCTAGCATTGGGTAAAATGACTCTCTCCATCCCCTGTTCTCTCCATCGCTGTATTGATTCTAGTAGGGGGGAATTGAAAAGCTTCTGAAGTTTTTCTTGGCCCTGCTTGTTATTTAAGGTTCATACTCTTGGATGAGTAGTAATTGCAAACGACCATGCTCAGTTTTTCGTGGGCCAGTGGAGGGGGGGTGGCTGGTGATTTCTGTGTGGCGTTTTCTTCGGATTCTTGAGGAAACGATTGTCACAACATACACAGAGGTTGGATTGCTGATGGAGACATGGTCTGACTCTTCTGACTAGTACCAAGCCTGGTGAAGCCATGGGGGCCAAAATAGGGTAGGCTGGGAGGTGTGTGTGTGTGTGTGTGTGTGTGTGTGTGTGTGTGTGTGTGTGTGTCTGTGTAAGAGAGACGTCGGTCACACAGTCCGCTCAGGGCCTAGATATGAGGGCATGGCTATAAATCTAGTCAGGGTGGCAGCGCCAGCGGAAAGCTGGAGTCTCCTCTACTACTGGGGAACCGCTAGACTAAACACTGCTGACCCCAACACTGACCTCAGGGCACTGACCTCAGGGCACACACACACACACACACACACATGCACATGCACACGCACACGCACACACACACACACACACACACACACACACACACACACAAACATAAAAAATAATGGAAAAGTTCACAACTCGGTACTAAAACTATACCTGTCCTTTAAATGTGGTAAGTTCCATGAACTTTTGTGCCAGACTTAAATCAAACTCTTTCATTCCAATGATCATCCAGCTCTGTGAGAACAAACTATTCTGCTTAATTAAGCAATATCACACGAGAGGGAGTGCTGTTATACTGAATATCAGCACGGCTGTGATTCGGTCCTAGGTACAAGGCCGCAGGCCGAGTACCGAAGACAATCACAGCCGTGCTGATATTCAGTATAACAGCATGACCTCGAGTGTGATATTGCTTTTATACAACAGTTCTACAGCGCAATTTATTAGTTAACAGTAATAAGTGACAACAGATTATGATTTGTTTGTTTATTTAATCATTTATTTTGGCTCCGTCAACAATTTGGCTCCGTCAACCAAAAATAGTTCTGCAACTGGACTGTTGCCTAGTAATCTGAACACAAACATCTGCAGGCTAGCTACTTTGTATTAACGGTCATTTCGGAGTGATACGTATAGTTAAAAGTCCCAGTGCTGTTATACTGTATATTGGCACTCATGGAATGCCTCTTGTCCAATCAAATTACTTGGTCAGAAGAACTAACTGTTGTATAGTTGGAGGTGAGATATATAAGAGAAGAAGCACCACACTTGATAAAAGCTATATCACGGAGGCCACATCTTATATGTGCTTTAGCTCCAATCGAAAATACCTCCCCATTTTTAAAGAATATTTTCATTTTCACTCCTCCTTTCGCACATTTTCACTACAAAACTGTTGAAATTGGATGAGAAAATACCTTTGCTTTAGCAACGTGTCATTCTCAAGATGATGTGTGAAAAGGTAAAGGGGCAGTTTTTTTTTTTTTTTTAGAAAGACCCTCTCCATCACAGCGACACTAACTGTAACACATTCACACTCTCACTTTCATTCACACTCTCACTCTCTCTCTCACAGAGATAAAAGAGTCAAATCACAATTGTGTTATAGCACTTAATTAGAGGCAACCACTGAAGTGACATGGGGTAGAAACACAATATGGTTGTCTGACAGCATTCAAATGGAGCAATCTCTAACCAAATCCAAGGAGCTTCCATGAAGGATGCTTGATTATTATAGGTTATATACAGTATGCTATGAAGTTCTTATCTTACCTCCACCCCTTACCCCTCACACACGCACGCACGCACGCACACACATGCACACACCTCTGATATGTGCAGTAATGGACAGAGATTCCCAATGATGCTCAGCTTAGGTCACTACACCCACACACACTCGCAGGGACCTCCATCTGGATGCAATGTCATATATTTTATTTTTATTTTTGGCTGTATCAACTTGATTTTGGTATGGTAAAATTGAGCGGCCACACAATCACTCACAAACACACACTCACACACACACACGCACACGCACGCACGCACGCACGCACACGCACACACACACACACACAAAGCCATGATTGAACTATTCTCTCACCTCGTCTGGATATCAAAGCTCCCGGTGACAATTAAGCATAATGGCGAGGGTCATTAGCACAAATGTCAGAGGCGTCGTTAGAGTAAGTGAGACCTCAGCTGCCTTAAGGGAGGTGTCAGGGTGATGTTCCGCTCCCAGTGACGGAGATCCCTGATTCCAGTTCTCCCCACTCTACTGCCCCTAGAACTCTATTTTTATTAAAGGGGAGAAAAGCCCCGACTCTGAATAATTGGTTGTGATTTCATGCGGCGTGGCCCAAATTGCACGGCGGGACTAATGTGTAAGTACTCCTCGGCCTTTCACGGTAAACACAGGCGAAGGAGATTCCCGGCCTTTCACACAAGGCTCTTCCCCTGAGGTGTCAAAGAGTGTTGTAGATAGTCAGGCCTTGCTTGGACTCTATGTTTCACCCTTAGAAAAAGAGAGTGAGATTTATTGATGATTGTTCCTGTTGTTTGTCAGGTGGTGCCGTGGGAGTTGAGTATTGGCTTTGAGTCACTGCCATTAGCCTAGCCTAGACACGGCTAGAATGTATTGACAGATTTTAACACTCTTTACAACCCTCAGATATTAGTTACTGAAGTGACTGTAGTTCATACGGTGAGTGAATTAATAAATTGTGAATTACATGGTGTTTTTAAATTGTGTTTTTAAATGGTGGTTTTAAATGGTGTTTTTTCATATTCACTGTATGTGACCAAGCACCAGTGGGATTATTAGACATAGTTGTTGGAATTAATCAAATTACAGAACAATATTGTAGGTATGCTCCTTCCAGTGACATGAAACCTCTGTGTTCAGAGGCAACCTGATATTCCCCAATAGACATCTTACTGATTAGCACTAGACTCCTGGCTGTTTACTGTAAACACCCAATGAATGGAGGAACATACTGTATATCCTCTCTCTTGTGTGTGTGTGTGTGTGTGTGTGTGTGTGTGTGTGTGTGTGTGTGTGTGTGTGTGTGTGTGTGTGTGTGTGTGTGTGTGTGTGGGGGGGGGGGGGGGGGGGGGAAAGCTCCTGGAAAGTGAATGCATAAAACATTCCATTCCCTGGTGATGTCAGCGCAATTAGCTTCTAAATAAAACGCCATCCTCGTCTGTGTGTAACATTTTAATTAGACAGAATGACTAAATGAGCACATAATTTAAGTAAAAATAAACACCCCAGTTTGCCAAAGTAAAAGCCCCCCCAAGAAAACCCCCAAAGGGAGGTTGTCTAGGTCAGGAAATGTAGGGATGAACTTTTGACCCCTGAGGAAAGGGATTCTTGTCTATTTGAGAGGGAGAAAATGCAGATAAAAGATATCCCTATCCCATGGGCCAATACAAAGCACACTTGAAAAGAGGGACTGCTCCACCAAGACTTGCGGATTCAAGTCGGCCTTAATGAAGTTTCGACAAATGTGCTTCTGTTTACTAATTTCTGTTTACTAACGCTTATGTTTGCTAATTTAGCATAATGCTAATGTTTGTTAATGCTTTCCCCTAACAACTTCCCCTCACCCTTACCTTAAAGTGATGCTACAGGAGTTTTGTGTATTATCAACCACAAGCGCCCCCAAGCCCAAAGAATGGGTCCCCGAAATGGATGTTTTTTTGGGGGGAGAAATTAGCTGATACCAGAGAGGGGCTGACAGGACATGTCCTGGCTAACAGGCCATTAAAGTATATCTTGCAGGTTTGTTGACCTTAAACTAAGATCTTTGTTGTCTGATGAGATAAGAAATCGGTTAACATTATATCCTATATGATATAATCTCAAGAGTAATGCCTAATACTGGCTAACAGCTACGTCAAAGTACTACCTAGCTATATTGCTAACATAGTGCTTCTTGGAACCGTGCAGATTTCACACAATCATAATGTGTAGATGTTCACACTATTGGGGCTACCACATTTCTGCCTACATCCTTTTCTAGGTGACTGTGTTGGCCCTCCACCTATATGGAGAAGATTTCGCTCTCAATCTTCTCTGAAAGAACTGGGAACGTCATGGACGCTTCATGTGTTCCTTCATTATAGCTGTGTTCAGATGTCTCGCTGATCCCGACATGCTTCCCAACTCCTGATCGAGGAGGCCCCTGTTCCCGTTCCCTGTCATCTCGCCTGTAGGAAAATCAGCTTTTCCCGAGGCGACTTTTCTCTTCCTAACCCCCTAGCGAATTATTCCCCCGACCCAATCCACCGCATCAAAAACCGAAACAATAAAAGAACCGAGAAAAAGAAGAAAATATTGGGCGTTGTTCTGAGACACTAAACAGATTTTGTTTTCTTATTCCTTTGCTCCAGATGCATCTTTAGCTCTGTTTTTGTCCACCCCGCCCCCCCCCCCCCACACAAACACACACACACACACACACACACACACACACACACACACACACACACACACACAGCTTAGGCTCAGTTTTATTCTGGTTGGGAGACAGAGAGAGAGCTTTAGCGGCAAGCCTCTCCTTGGTGGACGTGAATCCGCGTCACACAGATTGTCTTCTTACAGACAGCCGCTCTATTCACACATGGAGGATCGTTTCTTCTCCATTCTGTTTATTGGCATAGCACGTTCTAATGAGATTTCTCTCAGACGCTTCCCTTTTTCCTTTCCATTCCCCCCCCCCCTCATCTGACTGGGTGTCATTGCGGCAGCGAGGGACAGGCCCATGGGCGCACGGAAGACAACCCTCTGTCCCTTTTTTTTGCTTCATGTCTGTTTGTCTTTCTCTCGGTCTCTCTTTCTCTCTTCCTTCCTCGCTCCTTCGCCATAAAGACAGCTCCCACACGTTGTCAACGCTTGTCAATCCCTCGATTCCACACAGAAATGTTTTACAGTTTATAAGTAGCGAGAATAAAGAATGTTGCCATAGAATGAAACTGGCAATTGAATAAAAAAGACTACAGTGATGATTGTGTGCTTGTGTGTTTTGGAGGCTCCTAGATGAGTTTTACCTGCCTCCCGTGAGACAGTGGAATGTGGCTTTGCAGTTGGCTTTGGTTCAGAAGGAGAGTGGAATGTAGCCGGGTTTTGGCCAGAGGAGAAAGAGGTCATTTAGGCCGAGTCGTATCTACTTACATCTTTCTCTGTCACTGAGGATTAGACACTGGGAGCCAATGGGAGGGACAGAAAGACAGACAGATAAACAGACAGACAGCCATACATGCATACAGAGCGACCGACAGACAACAGGGCCCGGCCGCAGGACTTTTGTGGCCCTAAGCAAGATTTTTTATGTGGCCCCCCTCCCCTCACACAGGTTTTGTCAGGGGGTTGGAGTTTTCGCTAGACGGGGGTTTAATCGACGGGGGGGGGCTAGATGAACATACACACACACACACATACTCAATAAAGACACATACTAAATAAATAAAATAACATATAGGACCTACAGTGGCTATAGACAGTCAGTGGCATTTGTAACCCCAACATTTTGATGGGGCCACTGTCAAAAACCAGTGGTACCACAGTCAAACAGAACACGTTACCTGTCATGAACGCAGTCGGATATAGCCTACATCAAGACAGATCAAGCCTGTTCTCAGAATATGTTTTAAGATGAAGAACTTTCTGTTTGGCTATGACCAGTTTCTATCCTACTACTTTTGCCAGTCCAATTTGCATGCAGCAGACCCCGTGGGAAAGCAATAGTACAAGATTCAGGCATTTTTTCTTCCTCTTACTGCAGCACCTTTTTGATCCACCAGGGGGCTCAGTGAGGCTCAGAGTTGAGTTTGTCTTTGGATAAACAGACAGGCATACTTTGAGGATGCGCACAACCATTTCCCCCACTCAGCTTTTCACTGACAGAGAGGTGTGACTGACCCCACTACTATAGAAAACAGCATCAGAATCAGAATCAGAATATTTTATTACATCCATTGTACAGTTACATTGTCAAGTACACAAGAGGAAACATCTTTGGCTTAGGTTCTTCAACATTGGCATTGCAGCAAGATACAAAATCACAATAACAGAGTAAAGTAAAACAAGTAAAGTAAGCAATAATAAAGTAACCAGTCGTGTTACAGTGGAATCAATAGTGCAAAAACACTCAGTGGCACTGAACCGACAGCAAATGTCATGCATTTCAGAGATTCCAACTCACTAAACGAAAGCACAGGTGGAAAATGTTTCAAAGATTAAAAACATTTCTAACAGAAGGATATGAAGATACATTTATATGACATGGTCGATGCTTTATTTGCACAACACTGCTGGTGGGGTCAGGTGTGTGTGTGTGTGTGTGTGTGTGTGTGTGTGTGTGTGTGTGTGTGTGTTCATGTAAAGCACTATGAGTATACATTAAGTTGTATGAATATGTGCTATAGAGATAGATTTGCCTTGCCTTGTCTTCAAAATCCGTGAATGTGTACTATATCATATTATTTATATTTATATCAGCGATGCTGAATAGTCCTATACAGTTGCTGTGCTAAGGTTGTCTGAAAACATGTTCCATGTTTTTCCCTAACCACATGACCAGACCAGGAGAAATTATTTCCTATGTTATTATCCATTCTCTCTCTGACCACTGGAGGGCAGTCTAGCCTCAGCAGTGAGCAGGTTGAGTCAACAGTAGCTCCCTCTAACTTCAGAGGAAGTCCACTGTCTGGAACACTGCTCCCCACCTGGGTTGGTCAGTTTGACAACACAGACCTAGGATCATCTCTAACCCTAACCTTACCTCAAGCCAAAATACAAAACTGACCGTAGATCAGCTCTTACTAAGTGATTGATTGGTTGACTTTATTTTGGAAAAAATATATACATACATCAAAGATGCATCTGATCTCAGAGGATAGCACATGGAGACATTAATGAATCCACTTATTTCCAAATGGTTCTACTTTATCTGTGAGCCATAGGTCTTCCGTCTCTTCTGAAGTTGTGCTAATGTTGTTAGTAGTGTCATGAGTGAAAGTTTGATATATTTCAAGAGCTAAAGAAAACAATGTGTGTCTACTATTTTTTAATCTCCATTTTTTTTAAATCTCAGTCCCTTTGATTAGAATAGATTTAGATGTGCTAATCGAGACCGAGCAATTTGAAAAACACTTGAATGTAGTCGAGTAGTGGAATGTGTGAAACTTGTTATTTTATTATTTATTTATTTTGGACATAATTGACAATCAACATCTGTATTCAACCGGCAGATTAGTTCCCTTGATTAATGATAATTGGAAGCTGCTAATGAAATGAAATGTTGAAATGTATTTGCAAGCCAACATACTTTTCATAATGTATCAAACACTATTAAACAACTAAATCACCACCACTTCTATCCTAGTTGTCACCAGTTAGTATTACAGAGTAACCACAATTTACTTTATTTACTTCACTCAGTGTTATTTTTGTTATAGTTTGGTCATAATTCCTATTGGAATCACTTCCATGCCATCTTTAAAATGGTGGCCGGCGAAGGAATAATGGGAACATAGAGAAATATACAGAGATAGATAGAGCAAGAGAGAGAGAGAGATCTAATGGGAGTAGCATGGAGTAGGGGGCGAGAGAGAAGATAGAGAATGGAAGATTGGTACAGAGTGATAACAGTAGATTGTAAGAGAGAGTCTGATGGAGATGGAGGGAGAGACAGAGAAGTACAAAATAGAGATTGAGTGTAAGGGGGAAGAGGTGTGTGATTGCTCGTCGGCCCAAACAGAGTCATAAAGTGCCGCATGGTTAAGCCTGATGAATTAATAACACACAGTCAGATGGGTCCCAGGGGTGCAGTGGGGAGCAGAGCAGCATGGAGAGGAGAACATTGAAACGCACACACACACACACACACACACACACACACGCACACACTCACACACACACACACACACACACACAAACATACACACACACACGCACGCACGCACGCACGCACACACACACACACATACATACACACACACACACACACACACACACACACACACACACACACCTTCCAGATAACAGACATCCATAACACACAGAGTCATAAAACACTGACTGAATAACACGCAGTGCTAAGACACACCGGACAACACAGCCATATTTATTTCTCAAAATGTTTCTGATGAACTGTTTCTGATTCTGCAATGGCCATAAATCAAACATTGGATGTGTAGATACATTTCTCTCATACTTGGAACTGGATGGACATGAGCATTCCATTTCCTGCTTGGATTTCACTTGTAATTTGGGTCTGGCTTCGTTTACTTTAAAAAGATTATATGACCACCTTACACACACACACACACACACACACACACACACACACACACACACACACACACACACACACACACACACACACACACACACACTAATCATTTGGGTGAAACAATCCTTTCTGCACTTATGTCTGCATTTTTGTTAATATTTGGTAATAAAAACGTTTTTTTTTTATTAATCATATATTATAAAAATACTGTATTTATTTCCTGCAGCTTAATTACATCTTTGAAACGGCATAAACATGAACACAGTGCCTCAGAACCAGAACATGTACCTGGCGTCTATGGAACCTTTTCAACATAAATTATTTTTATTACATAAAGTGTTCATTATGGTAAGTTACCACGTTATAGTCTGTGATGTTAACATTAATATCTTACAATGGATACTTCCTAGTAATTATTCTAAAATATTCTACACAATTGGTAACTTCTCAACAAAATCGGTAGCCTTTTGGTAACAATTGGTACTTTCTAGTATTTTTTACTTTAGTTAACCTTGTAGAATATTATGCAATTACTCCTTTACCATTTAGTTTCCCAGTACCAGATAATGAATGAATGAATGAATGAATGAATGAATGAATGGTCTTTAATAATAAACTGTTGCAACCCCTATCTGTTTTAAGGGGATGGTTCAGTAGGTTGACCCCTACCACAATATCTCTAATGAATGTGTGCTGGTGGTATGACTTACCAGTCTATACTGTGGTGTGTGGACCACCGTGTACTGATTGTGTGGCCATAATAATGGCTACTGTGTAATTCATCTGGGCTGTAATACACAGTGCTTGGCCTGTGCTGATGACACGTCAGGATGAAGTGCCACCGGTGCCAATGTTGTTGATTTATGAATTGCAGGGGGGGGGGTCAAGGTTACAATGTAATTTTCTGCCTGACAGAGAGCAATAAGCAATGCATGTGTGTGTGTGTATGTATGTGTGTGTCTACTTGTGGGGAATAGAGCAATAAGCAGGGGGGGGGGGCAATGTGTGTGAGAGATTGTGGGCATGGTACGTGTTTGTGGGAATCTGTGTATATGCAGGCGATAGGCACTGATGCAGAGCCATAGGCCTCAGTACATGTGGAACCATAGAACCAGGCTAGTTCAGCTAGACACACACCCCAGCAGAGAGACACTCTGCTGGGCAGTGATGCAATAGGCACTGCCACACGACAACACTTTCCCAAGATGTTTGCTGCCTGCCACCTATCCCACACTCAGAGCTCAGAGCACTCTGGGACATCATCACCTGCATCTCTCCAGATATCTCCTCTCCTCCCATCTTCCCTCCCACTTCCCTGTTTAAATGGACAGGGAACCCAGAGCAAGATCTTAACACACAGTCTCCATAATGACAAATTAATCCCCCTCAAAGCAAAACAAAATATGTATATTTCATCGGTGGCGGTGTGGGGCGTTTAGTCTTGTCACAACACATCCCTTTTTAAAAGGTCTTCGCTCTGTCAGGCTGCCGTGGCTCCTCGTTCCCAAGTTGAATAATTGAAAATATTTCCTCGGAGTCAAGAGATAGAGAGATGAGGTACTGTAGTCGTAGCTCCGTGGCTCTAGTCGTCTCTTGTTTGTTTGGGTTTTTGACGTAAGCATTGCCGTATGCCTGTAAGGTGGCGTGTGTGTGATTTCTCACCCAGGTCAGAGATGGTGTGGGTGTGGGAGTGAGCTGTTTGTCTGTGATGCTAGTGTCCACTCAGACTCCTGGATGCTCTTGTTTGTTTAGTCGGACACGGATGACAAATTGATAAACAAACAAAGACATGCATATACAGTATATAAAGTACAGACATCTAGACATACATATCTATAGACACTACCCATACAGCATACACACACTCTCTCTCTCTCTCTCTCTCTCTCTCTCTCTCTCAGACACACACTCTCACTCTCTCTCTCTCTCTCTCTCTCTTACACACACACACACACACACACACACACACACACACACACACACACACACACACACACACACACACACACACACACACACACATAAACAGACAGACAGGCCCCTGTTTGTCTGGCTATAAAGTCCACACACAGTGCCGGTGGGGTGTGCATTTTCATAGCCTGCCAAAGTCAGAGACAGGAACAGGAAGAGGCTACATGGTTGGAGGGCGTGTTTATTTATTAATTTCCCTGTGGCCTTGGTGGTTCCAGGGAGACATGGCAACACTTGGCCTGCCCCGTTAGACCTGGTCTCTGTGTGTCGTCTGATTGGCCCCTGTTATTCTCCTCACTCTCTTTACTACTAGCATCCCTATCTCTCTCTGATCCTCTGTTTTCATTGGTTAACATTAATGGATGATTGTCTTGTGTTTTTTCTGAAGCTGCCCACTCGGCCAGATTCTCCTCGGACAAGAGATGCTCTATCTTATAAACAGGATGTTCATGGCTAAGTCTGTATATACTGTATATATATATATATATATATATATATATATATATATATATATATATATATATATATATGTTACGGTACATGTGGGAACACTAGGGTTAGGGTTAGGTGCTACGTCGACTTGGTACAAGCTGGCATGTCTAACCCTAACCGTAATCCTAACCCTAACCCTACCCCTAACCCTAACCTTAACCCTAGCACCCTAGCACCTAACCCTAACCCTAGTTTTCCCACATGTACCGTATTCCCACATGTACCGTAACATATATATATATATATATATCTAAATCTCCTCAAAATAGAGCTGCAGTCTGATACATGTAATATATAACTTATATAACTATAAATATATAAATATAATAACTTTTATATATAATATATAACTTTTCGAAAAGCAATTTCCTGGTTGAGGATTTTCTGTTGTGAATGAGCCGTGGCAGAAATGCCTATTTGAAACTCAGTAACCCTTGAAAAAGCTTTGTGTTCTTCCTTCTCTAGTCTCCTAATTAAATTCTGTGCCTGTACACCATGGATCACTAATAGGCGGCCGATAGACGCGATAGACGGGTCGACATCTGGCCCGCGAGAATTTTGGGAGAAATGCCTGAAGGAAAGAATTATAATTTTAAGAGAAAAAAAAAGTTTTCTTCTTCCAAAGTACAATCGTTTCAGAAAACTAATATCTGAGGGTTGTAAAAAAAGAGTGTTATAAAGAGTGTTGACTGTAATAAAATAGTCTGACATTTCAAACACGGTCCTGCAAACACAGCAGAACTGAAAGTTCAACAAGGACCTCAGGTGCCCTCGCAGAGCAGAGGGGAGAGGTGTGGAGAAAGCTGAGTGAGATACTGAAACACATGGAAGCTGTATCACAGCCCTGCAGAGAGGAAACGGAACCAGAGCCACCAACGAAGAAGAAGAAGAAGAAGAAGAAGAAGAATGAATGAATGAATGAATGGACTTTATTGTCATTGCTACAGTACAGGTACCAAACAACGAAATTTAGGAGGGGTGGTTCCCCTGGTGTTAGGAAAGGGAAAAAAAACACTTTTAGAAAAAAAAAATCACAAGAAGGTAAGGAGCTGGTTTACATAAATAAAGGCTATGTACACAATCCACTGTACTATACTGTACAGATAGTCAACTAGGGTTGTCATATTGCACAATAGTATTTTTTCACGTTATTTAAAGTGTCACAGTTTGCAGGCTTGAAATGTACATGTTTGTGCCTCAGCACTACACCTGATTTTTTCAGTCCAGCAGCTGCCATCAATCCGTCCAGACTGTCCAGGGCCCAGAACTTAGGTCTTTGCTGTGTTCAGGGCCTGGACGGCCCTGTGGTAGAAGCAGTTCTTCAGTCTGTTTGTCTTAGCGGCCGGGGTCCTGAACCTCCTTTTCGAGGGCAGCCTGGTAAAGTGTACGTGCCCAGGGTGGGTCGGGTCCCTGGAGATCTTTGAGGCCTTCCTGAGACAGCGTGTGTTGTACAGCTCTTCCAGAGAGGGGAGGGGGGCGCCGGAAGAAGAAGAAGAAGAAGAAGAAGAAGATGGCCGTCCTACTGATGGGGTCAGAGTCAGAATCTGATGATGAGGAACTCTCCACAGACAGATCTTTAGACAGGTATAGGGCAGTCAAGGGTCGGCATAGAGGCATGTCCAATGGAGTGGCGGTGGCACACACAGGTGCCCATGGTAACCTGATGGTAAGCTGATGCATATTGCACAAAGGTCCTTGGCTACACCTGCCTCAACAGCGCCATGTGAGAGACTGTGTTCTTTGGCAGGCCACATTGTGCAGGAGAAGAGGTCACCTCTGTGATCTGGTTATGTCAACAAACTAGTCTGCCAGAGCAACTGGTTAAAAAAAACAGTAGACTTTATGAATTGACTGAAGACATGTCACACAAGTTCACACTGTTTCAAGTAATCTTATTCAACTCTTCAGAGACACTATTGCATTCCGTTTCTTAAATAGGCCTACTCGCTGTACTATTCATTTGGGTGAGATGTTACTTTACATTGACCTTTTAGCAGACGTTACTTTGGAACTGTTCTTTATGTGGTCTGCTAATTAAGTCTGCAATTCTTTATGGACGATGTGGGTAAAGCCAGATATTATAATAAAGTAAAAAAAAACAACGTAGAAACTATTGTTGTTCGACCCAGTGATCTGCTGGTTGCAACGCAAGTTGTTATCTGCATTTCACATCAATTTCACTACATACTTTACAACAAAAAGTTAAAAGTGAAACAAAAGATGCAGTACACTATATACAAAAGACAACAATACAAAACAACACAACATATACAACATCACAAGTCTAAACAAACAGCGACACAACATCTATACTATGTGTGTATATGCAAGATGATTGTAAGCTTGTGTGTGTCTAAGTTTGTTGTATGGCTGAAAAACAGAGCATACACACTAGGCGTGAGTGTGTGTGTGTGTGTGTGTGTGTGTGTGTGTGTGTGTGTGTGTGGGTGTTGGTGTGTGTGTGGGTGTTTGTGTGTGGGTGACTATACAGTATGTGTGTGTTATATTATCAAAATATAGACCTTTCCTAGCTGCCAGCATGCCCAGTACTTGTGTGGCTGTGTGGCTGTGAGAGCAGAGTGATGGCTTTATTTGGCTTGGAGGGCAAAGTATGTGTGTCTGTATCTGCTAATAGACTCACCTCCCAGCCACACCAATCAGCAACTGCCTCAGGAACTTATGACAGGGTCACACACACACACACATACACACGCACGGGCGCGCGCGCACATGCACACACGCACACATGCACACACACATGCATACACGCACAGATGCACACACACACATGCATACACGCACACATGCACACACGCACACATGCACGCGCACGTGCACACACACGCACAGTCACGCGCACGTGCACACGCACATACACACACACACACACACACACACACCCACACACACACACTTCTATTCTTCAATTCTAAATTCTACACATCTTTCCTCTCTATCACACACACTCACAACTCACGCTGGGCACCTCACATGACCTGACTCTGGTAATCTTCCTCTGGTGTGAGGGCATCGATTCCCAAACAAAAGAACTGAGAGAGCTTTCCCCAACCCTTTCTTTTCAGCCCATGTTCAAATCCCAGAGAGATCAATCGCTTTCCACCGAATCAATTCCTCAAGCTTTGGCGTGTCAGATGCGATATGGCATCGCTTTGCCTGGGTGGCGTAAGGAGCTGAAATGAGCGCAGACGACTGATGTTCAAAGCTTTTTGCCGTTCTCTTCATCAGTGGAGAGCCATTCAAATAGAGATAGGAGTGAGATGAGAGACGGAGAGAGAGCGATGGAATGGCTTGAACATGCTGTTCAATGTCTGGAATATCTTGAATAGTCTACAATGTCTGGGAGAGTCCTACGTGCCTCAGTTGGTTAAGTATAGCGCTCTGAATTTGATTCCCACTGGGACCAGATGTAAAAACGATATGCATGTCGTATATAAAAATGGAGTCCCTTTGGATTAAAGCCTTCGCTTAATGGCATGTGTGTGTCTGATCAGAAACAAATGGTTCTGATGTGGAGATACAATATCTGTGGCCTCTTGAGAATAACAACTAGTCTATTATTAAGTGCGTGATTACATTTCTGTATTTGTTTTTGGTGCTCTAATCATGAGCAATGTTTGATTGACAAAGGTAGGTTGGACACATAGAGGCAGACATGCATGCACACACACACACACACACACACACACACACACACACACTGCCCCATAGCTTGCAGTGCGGTGAGGGCCGTGTAGGTCTGGCCCAAGGGAGGTTGATCCTGCCCACTCCTCTGACATACCCTGGAGCTGCAGACACACTCATTACTCACACCTGAACTGACAACAGGGTCACGCTGCAACACAACTCACAGTCCACAGTCCACTACTGTACCAATCACCACTACACAACCAAGCCTACTCAACCATGAAATGCTACCCTAGCCAACAACAATCAAGAGTCCACCATCAATTACATTACAAACCACTGTCCACCATCAAAGTTACTATATGACCACCTACAGCCAGATCATCATAACAATAGCAGTCCAACAGTAGAATAGATATACTTTGTGTAGTCACCATTCAGACCCTGATACAGCAGTCAAGGCTAGTGGAGGTAGAAATTGGTGGACAAGGCTCATTGTAATGCATGGAATGGAATGAGAGATAGTATCAAACACAGGTAGGTTATACATTTGAATCCCAAGTGAGGACACTCAAAAGGTGAGTGCAATGAATTGAAATGTAAAATGTAATCCTGATTGTAAAATTCTAAATGACACGGTCTAGTGATTTAGTCCGCATGTCGGGAAATTGTGAAACCTTGCAAACGAGCCAAACAATGAGCCAAAATGCTGGATTCATTTGTTCCTCTGTCAAATAAAACCCTTATCAAGATTATATCACCCATGAAATCCTCTTCTTGTTCTTGTTTTATTTGAAAAGTTCCAATCTGGTTTTTGCCCCTGTCATAGCACTGAAAGCGCCATGAAGTCACAAACAACCGACTTTTCGCAGCTAATTCAGGTCAGTGTCCCATTTTAATTGTTCTTGATCTTAGTGCGGCCTTTGATATAATCAATGATACCATCTTAATGAACTGCCTTAGATATTGTGTAGGGATTACAAAGACGGCCTTAAAATGGTTCTTGTCCTCTCAGACAGGCAGTTTGTGTGAGTCAAGCCTAAGTGAACTTTGGTGTGCAACAAGGCTCAATTCTAGGCCCAATTTTATTCTCATTATGCATACCTTATTTCCTGGGTCTGGCACCGGACTATATTTCTGACCTTCTAATCCTCTATCAACCTCAGTGCAGTCCTACGATCCTCAGGCAGGGCCCATCTGGCTGTTCCGGAGTTCCAGTGACCTTTGCCATTTAAGGGCCCCTAGACTGTGGAATGATCTGTCTGAGGATATTAGGCCAGCAAGATCAGTATTCTCTTTTTTTTTTTTTCCAACAATATATTTATTGAGTTTTTTGAAAAAGATAAAGCAAATCTTGAAAATAAATAATTAGTAATAATGATATATGTATATACTGTACATACAAGCAGATAACTCACCAGAATTGCCATACACATGTAGGCCTATATATAGTACGTACATTGATGGAGAGGCAATCATATAACTGAGCTCATATATACACATACAAAATAAAAGGGAGAGAAAAAATAAAATAAAGGTAATAATAAAAACATGAAAACTGTTAAAAAAAAAATATATATATATATATATAATAAAGAAAAGGGTACATTGCAACAGATACATTAATTATATCCAACTCCTACTCTACTCCTGGTCAATTCACACACCTGTTCACTCTTTTAAGTCTCTTCTTAAAACACATTTTTTTATAGACTAGCCTTTAATTGATGCTGCCTTCATTCTTTTTAACGTGTTGTGTTTGACTGTTTCTGCTTATATTTTTGTTTTTATTTGCATTACCTGTTTTTATCTATTTGTAAAGAAAAAACACATACAAATTACGGAATTGTGTGTGATGTGCATAATTGTGCTTTTCTGCTGTTGCTTGAATAGCAAAACCCAGAAGAAAGTTGAAGACACACTCGTTACTCACACCTGAACCGACAACAGGGTCACACTGCAACACAACTCACAGCCCACAGTCCACTACTGTACCAGAAGGAAGACGGAAAAGTACGGAAGAAAAATGCATGAGAAAAAAACACAAAAGTATGAAAATTTAATCGAAAATAAAAACGATGTTGTCCCATGAAAAACATCTTAAATGGGTTTGGTGGGGCTGCGTTGGGCGGGTAGCAGGGCCATGTACCTGGGGCAGAGCGAAGTGTTAACATGGAAAACACATCAGAGAAGGGGGGGTAGACACACCCACACGCACACACACACACACACACATACACACACATACACACGGCAACACGGGTACCGCCCCATTTGCAGTAATTAGTGTGT
>NC_137692.1:16663771-16676271 GCF_963989245.1 Nansenia antarctica | reverse complement strand
CAGTGTATGCAAATGTATTCAAGATCAGTAGTATACCAAACTCACCCAGGCATCGTTGGTCATAGGTCATTGGGAACATGTTTTTGGTTGCAGTTTAAAGCTGCAGTAGGTAAGTCTTGAGGCAGACTTCACTAGCAGTAGGGCTATGTTGGCTGGAAAGTTGACTTCACTAGCTATGTTGGCTATGTTGGCTGGAAAGTTGTCAATTTTCAACGATACTGGTGCTATCTTGGCCCAAAAAAAGAACAGGCCTTGTTCAGTGACTTTAAGGACTTCATTATCCAAAATGTTAAGTTAATGTATACTCAAATACTCAAACTTCAGACACGTTACCAACAAACCCTGCTTCTCCCTCGCTGATGTGTGTGTGTGTGTGTGTGTGTGTGTGTGTGTGTGTGTGTGTGTGTGTGTCTGTGTGTGTGTGAGCGGTCAGACCCACCCCTTTGTGCTCAGTAGCTTTGGGAGAATATATGGATATTTTGAAATCAGTAAAAGTACTATAATAATTATAGTAAAAAAATTACATCTCATTAAAAATTGCACTTTAATTTGGTACATCCCCAGTAGGGACGCCTCCTCGCATAGAGCTGGCCTGATTGGCTGGAATGGAAGGGAGGGAGGGAGGGACATTTTTAAGAGAGTGATTAGAGAGCAATGGGCAGTCATAGAAGCTGGATCCTCTCTCAGAACATTTTACATACTGATAGGCGACAATTTCATCAAACTATAATGAATCAATCATACCTAACTGCAGCTTTAAAGGAATGGTTCACTATTTGGATTTATACATTTTTACAAGACATATCTCCTGTTTTCAATTCATCCATATGGTTTTCAAGTGCCGCTAGCCACTGGTCAAAGTCAAAAGGTCAAAAGGTGTTCAGAAAAGATTGACAAAATATCAAGAAACAAGAAAACTAAAACAGCAAAATGCTCAAGGTCAACACTGGTTCTGCAGAGGCCAAGACCGACAGAATCAAAAGTGGAATTGTATGACCGAGCTAACACGGAGCTGCACTGAAAGAGAGATTTACAGTAATTAGCCAAGGAGGATGCCCCGTTAAATTGAATTTAACGACAACACAGCAATCTTACTCAGTGAGAACTAATCCTGGGCTCCCAAGTATTATAGTTAATGGGCCTGAAAGAAAATGATGGCCTTTCAAAGCAAAACCAATTAACACAGTAGTGGAAATGTCTAGTGCTGAGCTTTTCAATTTTCACAAGAACTTCTGCCTTTCTATTATATAACACCGTTTCTGTTCATTTTAAATAATATAAGAGGTGGTGAAGCGTGGCATAATAGAGCGATCATAACCCTGAGACAAATAGATAAAAACAGGAATATGTTTCTGGCAAGAGAACTGTATATACTGTATATATATGATCTGATTCACTTTTTTTTTTAGGCTGTAGATTCCAGGGGTAGATGTATTAGCTGTAGTATATGATGATATACTGTACCAGTCAAAAGTTTGGACACACTTCCCCGTTCAATTGGATAGGAGTGTGTGTCCAAACTTTTGACTGGTACTGTAATTGCATATATACTATAGATTTCTTCTTCTTGAATAGAGACAGTGGAGAGAGACAGGAATGGAAGGAGGTATGGGCGTGATAGCAGGGCATGAGCCGGATTTCATGTGTGTGCACTGTAGGCTGCGGTGCTAGACCACTGGACCACCCCAGATCACGCTACTCATAGTTAATTCAATGTGTTCAACGTGTTCAAACACACACACACACACACACACACACACACACACATACACACACACACACACACACACACACACACATACACACACACACACACACACACACACACACACGCACACACACACACACCGACACATGAAAATAAAATATCGCATGAAAATAAAACATCACACGAAAATAAAATATCAAACACTAAAGAAGTCCTTCTTCATTCACGTGCATCTCCTACTTTGTGCGTTTCCCTCTCTTTTCTATCCCCCTCATATTTCGTTCTCTCTTCCTCTCTCTTCTCAGTTCTCTCAGTAACTACCCACTCAATCCCCTCACCTTCTGTGCCGCCTTGAGTCTGGAGTGTGATCAGGTTGAGAATAGATTGCAGCCAAATGGGTGGGTTGTGGGTTGGGGGGATGGGGGGGGGGTAGGGATGGGATGGGATGGGGTGGGGTGGGGTGGGGGGGGTGTTCAATCGGTCGGTAGGCCCTGCTAGATACCACAGTAACAGGCCTGGCCCATATATCAGTGTAATTAAAGGCTAGTGTAATGATGCAGGGCCTCAGCAGCATGATTTCTGTCTGATCACCACGCTGCTTCATTAAGACCACTCAACCTAACGAGCTGTGGCCCTAATAAAGTCCTCCCTCCGGTCTGCCGCAGTGATGGAGGAGCACGACTCCAACCAAGCCAAGCAGGCAGGGCCCCACAATATCATTAGATTAGGAAATGCTTCACTTAAAGTTATCGCAGGCCCGCTGAAGGGTGTAAAGGCTGAAGGGTGTTTTTTTTGTGTGTGTTTGGACTGTGCTTGGTCTCTTGTATTTCTCTCTCGGGACAAGATCCTCTTTCTTGAGTGTCAGGAGGTTCTGAATTGATTGTCTTAGGAAATAGGTTGTCTGATGGGGTTGATTTAACTGTACTTTGCCACAGTGCGTATTATGGTTATTCTGACTAGTTGTAAAGTGTGTATTGAAATGAAGAAGCCCTCGTGCATTGTAAATCTCATCCAGACTGGAGATGTGAGTTCCTTAGTAGAGATCGACAAGCTCCCTCTGTAGTTCTATCCTTCAGTACCGTACTACCCCTTTGCCCACCCCTCAAGCAACATCAATGTACCGTAATGGCTATAGGATTTCAACTCCTTCTTGATGTTCAACTTGATTGAAACAAGACATTCCAGGAGATAGACAGATTCATATGCTTCAGATATCACGTCATCATCATTTTCTTCCAAAAACATTATGTTGATTTCCATATGAATTTATTAACACATGTTGAAATTTCCATCGAAGGCTGGTCAAAGCTTTCGCAGATTTCCTCTTTTTGTTCATAGAAAATGTTGGTTGTGATTATTAACCTGTAAATTAAAATTCCTCTGTGCAATTTTGATTGGTGATTTAATTTAGCTCCAAATCGCTCCGCTCCCCCTCCTCCTTCCCCATCTCTTCCTCTATCCTCCTCCTCCCTTTCTCTCTCTCTCGCCCTCTCTCTCTGCCTCTCTCTCTGCCTGCCGTGGGCTAATCCCATTATGAATTCTTTATATAGCCTTTTCCCTTAATGATCAGTGGGGCCTGCTCCAATCCTGATTACTATTGTACACTTAGCACTACATAAAGCAGGGGATTAATATGCCCCGCAAGGATCGTTGCTATGGATCCACTCGTTGCCTTCCGAGAGATGTTGCTGCAGCTTCAATTGGCCGTAAATCACTCTCCCCGGTGGCTTCCCCCCATGCAGACGGGGCATGGAGGAACGGGGGCGAGACCAGCACTCTCTCTCTCTCTCTCCGGCCCCAGACGAAAGTGATCCACTCTATAATTCATATCCCTTTTTTTTCCCTAAAGATAATGTAAGTGTATTACGCCTTTCCCTCCTCTCTCACCCCGCCCTGTTAAAGGTAACAGCATGCAGGCTGTGCGGTTCCAGGCAGAGTGTCAAAGTGGTGGCCGAGAGAGAGAGAGAGAGAGAGAAGAGGAAGGAAGGGTGGCAGAGAGAGAGAGAGAGAGAAGAAGAAAGAAGATTAGCAGAGAGAGAGAGAAGAAGAAGAAGAAGGAAGGGTAGCAGAGAGAGTGAGAGAAGAGGAAGGGAGGGTGGCAGAGAGAGAGAGAGAGAGAAGAGGAAGGGAGGGTGGCAGAGAGAGAGAAAGAAGCGGAAGGGAGGGTGGCAGAGAGAGAGAAAGAAGAGGAGGGAAGGATGGCAGAGAGAGAGAAGAAGAAGAAGGAAGGATGGCAGAGAGAGAGAAGAAGAGGAGGGAAGGATGGCAGAGAGAGAGAGTGAGAGAAGAGGAGGGAAGGGTGGCAGAGAGAAAGAGAGAAGAGGCGGGAAGGGTAGGAATGGGAGCAGCAGAGAGAGAGTGAGGGAGCAGAGACATGCTAACATTACCGCCTTCTTTGTATGTTTTGACGTGAGCATCAAGACTGTCAGAAGCTACAACTTAGACACAACGGATGCCTGGGAAACCCTTATTGTCTTCTACCTGCTGCTCTCGCCAAAACACATCAAAACATTTCTATTCGATCTGAGCCTAACCTTGGTGTATTCTGACTGAAGGCAAATAGTATGAGAGTTCTCTCTCTCTCTCTCCATCCATGACCCTTTTCCCTCTCACTTGCCCTCTCTGTTCATTTTACACTCTCTTCATGCACAATTCCCTGCCTTCTCTCTCTCTCTCTCTCTCTCTCTCTCTCTCTCTCTCTCTCTCTCTCTCTCTCTCTCTCTCTCTCTCTCTCTTTTTCTCCGTGGCCAGGCTGGCTCCCTCAGTGTGGAGGAATCTCCCAGGGTAGATTAGATTTTGAGCCCAAGCCAGAGGAGCAGCTGTGGGCACACCGTCTGGCTGCCCTCCCCTGTCACTGATACGCCAGATCATATGACTGAGCAAGATGGCAGCCAAACATCCTGCAAATGGAGGACGCATGGGAGAGATGTTACTGCTGAACTGGAAGAATCGAGATACAGTAGGACGCACTTAGCATTCTGGCGTCTTTTCACTTGGTTGTGTTGGACCAACCAGGCCTTAACTTCACTACAACCTTTTTACTACAAACATTCGCATGATACGAAACGTGACGAGTGAACGATCTCTTACACACATGAACACATCAGCATAGGCAGATGTGATGCATGTTGGAGGACAAAAGAGATTTCCCATAAATATGTGCGTTCGATACCATTCTTTAATTCCATTTCATGAATTAAAATGAGCCCGTCCTCCAATGTCTACCTCCACCAGCCTCCCCTGCTGCTACATACCCCCACCAGCCTCCCCCAAATTTGAAAACATCGCACCTCATTGCCCCCTATGTGTGACACAGTCTGGTGGTCTCCAGTTCACGGCTGCTGCCCGTAATGTGTGTCTGTGTCTTCCGTGTCATCTGCTCCAGCTTTCACACCTGCCCTGGACTCTGGTGCGTCTTCCCCCCCATCCAGGGCAGCTTATGCCTGGCCACTCTGGGCAGCAGCCCAGCCACTGGCGGCCACATCCAGGGGTAATGCCAGGTCCAACAGCTGGCTCAGTACAGAAGGCCTGGAGGTTCTGGGGCAGATGAATCACCACAGATTAATATTTAACTCCTGACTCCTGCTTCCCTCCAGCACCTCTCCTTTCCTTCCTTTTTATCTCTCCCTTCCTCCCTCCATCACGGCATGCCCATCTCCATCTTGTAGGTTAATCAGCCGTTGCCCCCCCCCCCCCCCCCCCCCTGATCTTTAAATATGGCAGGGGCTGCTTTTTAGAAGATTCTGGGAGATTTTCTGAAATCAGAAAGCTTGTGTTTTTCTGTCACTTGCTTTTTTACCTGGGCCCGCTTTGACCCAAACGTTTTTGAGCCACCGGCCATGTTCTTATTATTTTACATCCAGCACTAAAGGGATGTCTCCTCTTCAGAAGATGACTTGGACCTCTGGAGTGATAAGCCCAGCCAAGAGCCAGCAGCTCAGAGCCAGGGCCTTTAATGGTATTTTCAGATGGGGTCCATTTTTTCTTTTGATGACTCTCATGCATGGCTCCCTGAGTACAGTGTCTGTGATTCTGTGATTATTACTTCAGACTGCCCTTGCTTCTCTCTCTCTCTCTCTCTCTCTCTCTCTCTCTCTCTCTCTCTCTCTCTCTCTCTCTCTCTCTCTCTCTCTCTCTCACTCTCTCTCTCTCCAGCCATGCCAGTATATGCCTGTAAAGATCTATCGGTCCCCTGTGGTTCACTCTCATTCGCATGCATGTTCTGTGAGCTCCAGCCATTCGAGTGTACATAAAAACCCCTCTCTTTATGGCTGGACATAAAAGAGGGGGAAGAAAAAAAGAAGAGATAGATTTTTTATTCTGTTCTGTAAAGAAGGAGGCTCTAATCTCACTTGTAACGGATTAGCCTTTGAAGCACCCCCTTTTTTGGTTTTGTTTTCATTTAGCGTTTTTGTAAAGTTTGATCATAAAGCCAATTTCTCCCAGACTAAAAGGGCAACCCACTGTTATCTGGGTCATATTGTGCCTGTGAATGAAATATGATTTTTTTTTGTCTTTGCGCCCTCTCATCCTTTTATGACTGTGTGTCCCGGCAAAGCATGGCGGACCTTTGTTAAACGAGTTACTAACCAACGACCCAAAGGAATCATGGGAATTCATGGGAATCGCCATGGGGACGGGAAGACTTCCTGTCTATGTGATTGAGGGACACTCAGGGGTGCTTGGGCTGCGCCCTATGCTGTACCAAAATGGGCCTCAGTGGAAAATTGGGATCTTTTGTACAGGACAGAGCTGAATACAGTACATTGTGGAGGCCAGCACACCCCTTGTGGCTTCGGAATCCCCATGGTCTTTGACACAAACCAGGGTCTCTAAATATGAATATTCATACTCATACAGGAGAGCGTCCATTTCCATAACTCTCTCCTTTCTGCTTTCATTCCATCCTTTCATTTCGTTTTCAATTCATAATTCCTGAATGAAAATGAGGCGTTCGTCGTATGAAAGGTTATTGTGTCACACCCCTACAGATTCTACAGTGGTAAAAAAGAAGGAAAAAAAACGATAATTACATTCTTCTCCTGTGCGATTCTGTGATTATGGATTCGGATGATTATTTTGGGATATTCAAACATTATGGCATGGCACCACGAGGCACGTCTCTGTGGACACTGAGAGACAAAAGTACTTAAGTGCTCACATTTCATTTCCATCAGGTCAATATGATATTATTTCTCCTGATCTGTGTTCTGTAGTTAAGCTACTGTGTGTAGAGTAGTTAGATCAAATCCCACACTGTCTGCGAGGAGAGCTTTCTCTTCCTTGTCAGTGCTCATGTTCAACGTACTCAATAATGGCCTAACATAGTCAAAGAATCTCTCTCCGTCTCTATCATCGAAGTGCTTTTAAAAACTCTACTCTTTAAATCAGTGATTCTTAACCTTTTTGGTTCACACCCCCCAAAAATGTAGACTATAGACCTATACTCCCCATAATGTAAAGTGAATGAATAAGCAACAGACCAGTAACCATCAAATAGGCTAATAAGAAAAGATTGCATCTCTCTCGCTCCATGGCTTCCATCCATTGCTGTTTGTGTGTGTGTGTGAGCGAGCGTGCCCCTCCCCCTCATGGTCTCGGCAGGGGGGAGGGGGAAAGGGGGAAAGCGCTCTCTTGTTCTTCATGCATCTCCAAGAAAAAAATGCCTCAGCAACATCAAATAGTTAAGTTGATATCTTTGTGGTCAAAAAGTTACTCAAACACTTTCTTTTCTAGGTAGAACAAAACAACAGCTCTCAAACTTGAAATTGTCATAAAACCTGTAACTTCAAACAATAAACTAGAGAGGAATATGAATGAATGAATGAATGAATGAATGAATGAATGAATGAATGAATGAATGAATGGTCTTTATTGTCATTGCTATAGTACAGGTACCAAACAACGACATTTGGGAGGGGTGGCTCCCCCGGTGCTAGGAAAGAAAAACAAACAAAAAAAAACAAGAAGGGAAAGGAGCTGGTTTACATAAATAAAGGCTATGTACACTATCCACTATACTATACTGTACAGATAAAACACTGTGCTGTACTCTATGCTATGCTATACCTATTCTAACATTTCCTATTTCTCTGCAACCTTATGTACCCTAGGGTTGTCATATTGCACATAGTGTTATTGCACATTAATTTAAAGTGTCGCAGTTTGCAGGCTTGAAATGTACACATTTGTGCCTCACTACACCTGATTTTTCAATCCAGCAGCTGCCATCAATCCGTCCAGACTGTCCAGGGCCCAGAACCTAGGTCTTTGCTGTGTTCAGGGCCTGGATGGCCCTGCGGTAGAAGCTGAGCTTCAGTCTGTTTGTCCTTGCGAACATGGTCCTGTACCGCCTGTTCGAGGGCAGCCGGGCAAAGTGTTCGTACCCAGGGTGGGATGGGTCTCTGGAGATCTCAATATGCAGCCTTCTGGATGTTATAGTGGTCAGAGTGGCATTTTCACAATTTCCAACGGCACCCTCCCCGGATGCCACACACCCCTTAGCTCAACCCTACCGGTGGATCTGTGGCTGGCCACTCCAGGACACCCAGAGACCCTCCTGTGTCAAACACGTGAGGCTCCATGTCCATTGGCTTCCAAGTAAGTACCCCAGAGTTCATTTCCTCCTGAGCTGGTCCACTGAATCTGACATAATTTCATAAATGTTGTGTAATGGATTAATTTTCCTCCTCTCAATTTTCCTCCTCTCAACCCCAAATGTTTTACCAGTCGGTGGTTGCCAGCGTTCTGTTCTTCGCCGTGGCCTGCTGGGGTGGAAACATCTGTGCCAGGGATGCTGCGAAGCTAAACAAACTGGTGAAGAAGGCCAGCTCTGTGGTGGGGACCGGGCTGGACAGCCTAGAGGTGGTGGCAGAACAGAGGATGGGGAAAAAACTGGCGGCCATGCTGGCCAATCCCTCCCACCCGATGTACTGCGAGCTGGCAGGGATGAGGAGCAAGTTCAGCCACAGATTTGTTCTCCCCCGTCAAAGTACAAAAAGATTTGGACAGTCCTTTATTCCAGCTGCACTCCGACTCTACAACCAGGCCCTGCAGGGTGGGGGAGACCTGGAGATGGAACTTTTGGAACTTTTTACTTATTGAGCCTGCACTGTTTTATGTTTTTTATTGAATGTTTTTCTGTTTTCTGTACTGAATGTTTTCTGCCCTAACTGAGCTGTTTGACAACAAAATTTCCCCATTGGGGACAATAAAGGTTTTCAATCAATCAATCAATCAATTCCTCTGGGTCTCGGGTCCACCAGAACCAAAGGCATGGCGGCTTCTCTCTCCATGCACACATCTGGCAGGCCATCTTGGGTCTTAAGACCTCCCGAGAAGAAATGGTTGCTGCCATGTTCTTCAGCGCCTCTAGATGCTCAGCCCATAACTCTTCGGTGATAGCCTCCAATTTGGCTTGTTTTCGTGACAGTTACAATTTGCACATTTACCTGAGACTGAAGACCTGCCTTCTCTTTGCTCCTGCAGCTGATAGCTGACTAGTCTGACTCATGTCCAGGTTTGGCTGTAGAGTGACACGGCCCTCTTCAGCAGTGTTCTGAGGATGAGACATGTCACCAAGGTCTTGCTCACTTCACCAGTCTCAGCTTTCATATTCTCACCTTCTTCAACTGGAGACTTCTCTTTGTCTCTCACCCCTTGGAGCTCTTCCTCCAACTGAGCCACTCTCACTTTGGTCTCGTATGTGAGTGTCCTCTGATGCTCTTCACCACATGTGTTCAACTCCATCATTTCTTTTCTTTTTAGCTTGCTCCTGGCTTAGGCCTCTGAGTCTGTCAGCCTCTTCCAGGAGGCCCACGTGTTTCTCTATCACATTGGCAAGTTTCACACACTTCTTCACCACCTACCTTTTGGTTTCTGCTCCAGGGTCCTTCTCTCCTTGTCTTCTACTCTCTCTGGATGGACCTCCAGCAACTTCTGCTAACTTCTCCAATGCAGTCATCACAGTGGCAGGGCACCTCACTGGTAGATGGATTGTGGCCCCTCTTGGTCGGGATAAACATATGTGTGCTCAGCATTCCTCTTCCTGATTGGCCACAGAATTTCCTTTCACCCAGCTCTTCCATGCTTTGGGATGGGCTTTCTCCATGAACTTTACGAGTTGAGGGGGTGGCTTGTCATGGAAAACTTGACTAAATTACTTTCAAATAATATCTCCCGACACCGGAGCTGTTGATCGTCTCAGTAGACTCTTTATTGTGGACAATGGAAGAGCTAGCAGAGCTGGTTCGCCAAGCAGATCCTGAACAATCTCAAGCGTACAACTTTTATACCGTCCCTATACAAACCCTTCCAATGATCATTTTACATAGGCGCCCCATAGACTTGGCTGCCTTTCCGGAGCCTATTGTTGGAAACCCCATTGATTATTGATTAGCACCTTGTTGTCTCAGTTCCCAGACATTGATGTTGATTGTAAGCAGGTGGGGGCTTGATCACATCCCCTGGCCCATCTCCCTGAACACATGGCAACTCCCTCTGGCTAATTTGAGCTCACAAGGTCATTTCGATATATATATACATTTTAATACACATCATTTCAACTCAATACACCATAGGCTCCAGTATCTTCTCCATCCCTCTCTATGAACCACTGTCAGACCTCTTTACAAGCTCTGCACTAGTCGTAGTTGCTGCTCAGACTTAAAAAAAAAGACTTCTGGAACCTTCACCTGCCTGCTGGACGCCTCTGGCGCTTTTCTTCCTGGGTCCTCTGCCCGCCTACTGCACCATGTGGCACCCCCAAGGGTTGGTGGTGCTAGCAGGACCATTCTTGACCAAAATTAGCAGCAGGCAGGCAGGGATGAGGCAGGTTCAAGGCATGAAACTCAATATTGAATGATTCTCCATAATGTCCAACTTACATTAAAAAAAAAAGGAAAAACAGATAAATCAAAAAACCCTCCAGAATACGTATTATATTCACAGCTTGAATGAAGCTGAAAATGTCATGCAATCATGTCATCATGCACCAGAATTTCAAAGGATTGTTTCCATCCTGTAGAATCAATGCCACAAAGAATTGAGGCTGTTTTGAGAGCAAAGGGAGGCCTTACCCAGTATTAGTATTGTGATCCTAATAACGTTTTCAGTGAGTGTATGTATATATGTATATATATATACTGTATATATTTTACATTTTAGAAATAATCTTGCGACCCCCACCAAATCATTTTGTGATTCCCGTCCCGACCACAGCAAAATTCGGTTCCAGAATCCAAACCAAACCCTCCCTAATAATAAAATAATCCCCCAAAATGGACTTGCAAGTGTCGGACATTAGCTGTAGTTTCTGCATGCACAACATGATTTGAAGAGGCAGCTACCAGAGACAGAAAGGTGAAAATCTTCCACTCCCAGGCCAAGTTTGTATTCAAACCGAGTGTCCCTCCATTTTGAAAGCACTTTTCAGGACCAAAACAGCATCGGTAAATTCAATTCGATGTATTAAATATTTATTTCAAGGGATCTCATTGCCTGATCACTACCGATTAAACATAGTCATTACAACCATTATAAATATTTTAGAAAGCTTGAATATTACATATTGCATCTTTGTAATATTTGGTATGTTTGGCGAAACCCGACTGCACCCACTTCGCATTGAAAATCAATGGTGCTATAATCAAGGTTAGCATGCTCTCCACCGCACAATGACAACCAGTGTACAGCAGAATGAGCTTATGAAGGTATTCTGTTACACATGAAGACGGGGCACATTAAACTGCAGATTTACACAGACAAGCGTAGCAGGTAGTTTAGGTTAGTTTCAGGTTCAAGGCATGATGAGCATACAAGAGAGGATGAGAGGACACAGAGGGAACTGATGAACATGTCGTTTTTTGGGGGGTGTTACCAAATGATAACATGATGTTATCCATCATGTCAGATGCTAGTACGGTTAGACTGTACTGCAGTGTTGTCAAAACAGTTCCTGCGCTAAACATCAATATACATAACATACA
Organism: Nansenia antarctica; assembly: GCF_963989245.1. Classification (NCBI taxonomy): domain Eukaryota; kingdom Metazoa; phylum Chordata; class Actinopteri; order Argentiniformes; family Microstomatidae; genus Nansenia; species Nansenia antarctica. The sequence continues at coordinate 16,664,577 of NC_137692.1, read as the reverse complement.
GTATATTTAAGTACTGTATTTACTGTATTCAAGTTAATTAGTAGGTGTTGTACATTACAGTACACCGAGTAAGTAGAACTATAGGCTAGTCACTAGTGTAAGGGATCCAGATAGTACAGGAGGGCTTCCTAAACGAGGTCTAGCCGTCACACAGTGACTATGGCCGACCGTGGTGTCTGGTGCCTGACGAGTGTGTGACACTGGGATTCTGCACTGTGTCATTACTCAGAGTCCAGAGTCAAGGCCATTAGCCCGACACCCCCATTGAATTAGGGAGGGAGGGTCCTTGCTCTCTCCAATGGGCCGTCTACCAAGATGCCCGTGACAAATGACCCATGAGCAGAGACACACCTTTCATCTGTGACGGCAAGGGGGATGGGGGGGATGGGGGGGTGACCTGACCCTTACGATGCCCCACCCCCCCACATACACTCCCTCCAGGTCCATATTTGTCCCCTTCTTGAGAAAGAAGCCAAGGGTTCACAAGGTTCACTCGGGACATTTCCTTCGGCCTCATTGAAATTAATGCAATCAGACCTCATCTCCATGCAGTTACAGTGGACAGTTAGAATGATTCACACAGTTCTGAACCTCATTACGAGACGAAGGAAGGGCGTACAAGTCCAGGGATGCATACAAACATGATTCATAGGGTTATTTTAAACATAGTTTTTTACAGCCATTACACACTGGGTCAACTTGATTAACAAGACATATTTCTCTACAAAACATACAGTACCGGTCAAAAGTTTGGACACACTTTCCCATTCAACTACATTCACCCGTTCTTTTGACCGGTACTGTAC
>NC_137692.1:16588771-16658771 GCF_963989245.1 Nansenia antarctica | reverse complement strand
TCGTGGGGAGTAACTGATAATACTGTGGCAGGAGAAACAGGAAAAGCACATCTTTCCAAAAAGGTATTTGCTCACGAATCAAGAACAAGGCAGACTACGGTATTTGGTTGTGACCTGTTGGCATCGTCTGAAGGTGACCTCTCCGCTACGGAGGTTTAACCGTACATGATATGGCTCAACCCGCTAAATGAAGATTAAATGTTGTAGCATTAAAACACAATACACCTTGATCAGGCCCAAACGGAGGATGAATTTAGCGTCTGCCGTGAATGAGCAATCCCTCTCGGTCTGTAATTATTTAAGTTCCATTTTGGGTTAATTATTGTCATTAGCGTTATGTGTTCTAAGTGAGCGCGTAATTTCGAGAGAAGAGCTGTCGACTGAAAAAAGCCATAGATGAGCCTCCCGAAATGAGCAGATCATTTGGTTTTGAGAGGAAATTGATAGAAAACAGCAGGGAAACAGCTGAGGAGGGAACAATTATTTTAATGATGTGACAAACGCAGATGCTGTCTATTAGATTTAGTTAGCTAAGCTGTTCCCTTACTGGTTACTGTGGGGAGACTGTTAGCAGTGATGTGATTGAAAACCGTATCCACTTTGTTGTGAAGTTATGAAGGAGGATTACTTGGTTAACAGCCAAGAGAGAAATAGAGATATGAGTGAGAGTCATAATGCAACAGATAAATAAGGGATGCACGATATATCAGCCATCATAATGATATTGGCAGGGAATGGGGTTTGCTTGAAATTATCTTCACAGTCTAAATATTATATTTCTAGTATGTCCTTGCACTTGAGAGATTCCTACCAATCCTGTTTATTTCAGAATAACTATTCTATAATCTAATAACTATTGCAGTAGCATTGCACTCACATTATATCCAACAACAGTGCTCATTGGCTATGCATGATGTAACTCTATGACTGTTGTGTGAATGGAGTGAATATCAAAACGTGTGTTGAGAGACAGATGAAGAGATAGATGGAGGTTGCCAAGAGGAAAGAGGGAGGGGATGAAGGGGTGTTTGGCTCTCCTCTCTTCTCCTCAGTGGAGCAGCGCAGCGTGAGGAAAAGCTTGTTAAAATCCTAATAGTAGCTATCAAAGGCTATTGATTATCTTTCCTGCCCTGTTTGGGTGACAAAGTGAGCATTAGCTACAGCCATTGTGGGCACTGGGCTTCTGAAGACACACTTCCCTCAGGGGCTGCCCAATCCCTCAGGGGAGAGAATGGAGTGGTGTGAGTGAGTACACATACATACACACACACACACACACACACACATGCACGCATGCATGCACACACACACACACACACACGGAAGGACGCACGCACGCACACACACACACACACACACAAACATACTGTCCTTACTGAAAGCAAATTCATATGATGATGACCAAACATTATCATCATCCATACCAGAAATCTGTACTTCCTTGTGATCCAAACTTGTACTGGCCAGAGGTGTTCTAGCAGAGTGGACTCACCGATCGCCTTTCTGTCTCTGGCTCTGACGGCCTCTTTGAATCGTGCATGCATGCAGAAACACAATAGCTAAATGTCCGACACTGCAAGTCCATTTCGGGGGGGGGGTTATACTATTATTAGGGTGGATGTTGGTTGGAACTTTAAACTGAATTGGCCATAACTAGAGGTGGCAGATTTCCAAAAGACTTGTGTCCTGCTCCTCTAAGTTATATCCCCACCTAAAAGTATCATATTGTGATAACAACAATACTCTGGTAAAGTAAAACACACAGCAACTTACTGTAAATCCCTCCATCGCTTCATTTTGTACCTCTGTTAAACTTCAGCCTTGATGTAAAAATAATGTTGTCTCTGGAGAGACAGATGAATGTAGCACCAGTACAGAGAACGACAGTAGCTTTTCAAAATGAGCGTTGGCCCAATGGAAAACACTGAGAGCTGCATAGCCTATGAGCCTTCCTCACAGTTTAAGTGCATTTCACCCCAAGCAGTTTTAGGTTTCGGTGAATGCAATCAAGTAGAATAAGAATAAGAAAAAAGGCTTTATAAAAGGTGAACTATACATAAGACATGCTAACAACCAAATTAATGGAATTGTGTTCAAATATTCATGGGATAAACCTCTAGATTTGGAACGGGCTACATGGAAATTCTAAAACGCAAAATAGTGTGTTTGTGTCTTTTTCGCTTGGCTGATCTGAATACTGATTGTACTATTGGAGATAGTCTGGGTTGCTTCCAGCGCAGAGTGCATTGTGTTCTCTGAACATTGAGGCTCAAAGTAGGCCAAATGAAGAAAGCACATGTACTGGAGGTGAATGAGTATTAAAGTAACCTTGCCAGAGACTTCAAGTCTTATGTTTGTTCTTAGAGCTCAAGTGAAGGCTTTGACTCATTGTGCTACTATAGTCTTCAGCGGCATGGACGACACACATTCGATAGCCAATCACTAGAAATCAGCACACGTGTGCATGCACACACACGCACACACACACACACGCACACACACACACGCACACACACACACACACACACACACACACACACACACACACACACGCACGCACACACACACACACACACGCACTTGCACACACGCACGCGCGCACGCACGCACACTCTTTTTCTCTCTCATCTCTGGTCATCATAATCAACCATATACATTCCTAAATGACTTTCTTTGTATTTTACATTTGCAGAAAGAAAGTGAATCCCTGATAGATTTGTAGAGCTAAATGTTTGCATTTGAGGTGTTTCCAGGATGCAGCGATCTGTGAAGCATGTTCATGAAGCTCACCACAGTAGTGTGACTCTGTAGCCCTATTTAGTAGTTAGTAAGGGGATATTCCATTTATTCATGATGCAAAACCACAGGGTTGGAGACTGTGTGTGGAGTGGAGCGTGAAATGAAAACAGCCCACAACTATTCCAGAGCATTTCTCAATTAGGACATACTCTGCAGCGACTGAGCATTTATTAGTGTTGAAGAAGCAATATGGTATTGCATATGATAGATATATACCAGGATAATTCCTGGAGGGGGAAGGATTGCCATCATCAGAAGATATAGACACAGTATACATACATTACAGACACACATGTCATATAGAGGACACAGGCATCAATATGGATGTTATTTTTTACTGTAGAGAGGAGGTCAAGTCAATTCTTAACGAATACCTTGAATTGAGGAAATATAAATTAAAGGTGATGGATAAATATATATTTTATTGTTCAAAGGCTACTTTACTTCTTGGTTTGACAAGTTTAAGTTGAGATGTTGTACTTAGTCACGCTAAAAAAATTGAACTCATAACCAGAGCGTGTTTCCACTTTAATCTCTCTCTGGCAAAGTTGGATTCCCAAACGACAGTTCTACAAATCAAATGTTCAATGCTGTCCAGGGATGTCTTAACATTGTGAAATACGCTATAGAAGGCCCTTCATAATTTATTAAACATGGCGACGGGGACGGATGTTTGGCTCTATAAATGGCCAATTCCGGGTGTTGGTCAGTTTCATAACCAGCAGCTAAGAATATGAGCGTTCGTTCAGGCCTTATCATAAATGCAGGGCCACTCCATTCATAGGATGTTTTATACATGAAGCCAGCCACTTTCAGTCTGATGAGCAAATCTGGGTTATTAATGATATGCCATTGCTTTTAGGGCGTTAGGGTGCTAAGCAACTACTCATGCAAAATTAAATGCCATTTGTTTATGTAGCCCTAAAAGCTGGCTACTCTGGCCATGTTAAAAAGGCTATCAGGAGTGTATGGAAGTCTTGCACCCATCTCCTCTTGATTTTTTATATTTAATCCTATTAATTATTATTAATATACTGTATACTTTGAGGAGGCCTTCTGTTGTGAAGGCCCACAGTTTAGTGCCAGTTTAGTTTCCCCAAACCAGCCCTATTTTTGCCCCTAGTATTTCCTTTGTTATTTTCTATACAATTATATACGTTTCGTGAAGTGTATGTATTATTCTTGTAATGTTTATGCATATGTTGATGACGTAGTATATCCGGGGTGTGTCCGTGACCCGGATGCTACGTTCGGTGGTGTATATAAGAGACGGAAGGGCGGAGTCAGTCAGTGTGTGTAGAGAAGCAGAACGAGAGAGAAGTAGAACGAGAGAAGCAACGAAGCCGATCTAAGATGGCGGATTCAGCAGCGCGCACACCGTGCAGCAACTGAAGACGCCAGGAAAAGCGATTATTGAGTGAACCACTGTAGCCTGTTAGTTGTGTTCCCGTTGGACCGCCTTGCCAGCGGCCGGCTGTTCAACGTTGGACCAAGCGGGACGCCAGCTGGACATTAATCGTCGCCTCCACGAGCGAACACAGACTCCAGCGGAGCTTCGACGCGGACCACTTCATCGACGCACATGCCATTCCACCAGGCCTCAACGCGCACCACGCCACTGGACTATAAGCCTGTTCAGGCCAGAGACTATCAGTGAGTGATTGAGAGTGTGTGTGGCCGGCCGGGAGGGAATGTATATATGGGGATGTATACAACCGTCGTGTAATAAATGTGTTGTTCATATGTAATACCGTGTGCTAGTTGTTTGAAGGCTAATGCTAATGCTAGTTCCCTTGCTAATGCTAACGACATTAACTGCTAGTCGAACGGTTTGCTGGCGCCCCCTGCCTGTATCCTCCTATACTGCCTATTTAGCTCCATTAGTTAGATAACCAGCCCCTTCCTAAATTATACAGTCCTTTTCAGCTACTCCCTGGTTACAATTGGTCCTTCGAGCCGGATTGGTAGTGTAGTGATAGCATGGCTGAGCGCAGCCAACCAGACCAGACAGTTACCCCCCCTTCTCCGCCCCCTGAGCCAGAGCCACGACCACAGAGAGTCCCGCGGTTGCCTCCGAGGTTACAGGAGTATGAGCTTGAGCTCGAAAGCTCACCGAGTGGTAGCGAGGAGCGCACTCCACGGGATACAGTGGTCGGAGAGGCCGAGGTGTCCGCCGGCGCGCGGGTGGCTAGCACTGAGACAGCCCTCAAAGAGCACCAGCCTGAGGATGAGATGGCAGAACCGCAGGGTTTTGCCGTGGAAACGGAAGAACAGGAAGGAGAGGCCCGGTCCGACAGCGCCTGCGGGCGGAAGAGGGAGGGCCTCAGCCTTAACGATCTGCCTCCCAGTACGGCGCGCTCGAGACCTAGCTCCTGCCGCTCAGTGGCTTCCTACCGGTCCAGGGCTTCCGTGGGCAGTTCTGCCTCTGGGGCGGATAGCCTGCACTCCAGAGGGAGTAGTGCCGCGCTGTCCGAATATATGCGCCAACAGGCCGAGATGGCGTTAGAGCGGGAGCGCCAACAGGCCGAGACGGCGTTAGAGCGGGAACGACTCCAGTTCGAGCGTGAACGCCTCCAGCGCCAGGAGGCGCTAGAACGCGAACGCCTCCAGATGAACGGAGCGGAACGCGCGGCGGAGAGACAGCGCCAGGAGGCGCTAGAACGTGAACGCTTCCAGATGGAGCGCGACCGCCTCCAGACGGAGAGACAGCGCCAGGAGGCGTTAGAGAGGGAACGCATCCAGTACGAGCGCGAGCGCCTCCAGATGGAGGGGGCGGAACGCGCGGCGGAGAGGCAGATGGCGAGAGAGCAACTGCACGCAGAGAAGATGGCGGAAATGATGCAGACCATGCGCGACGTGTGCCTCAGCAGAACTCCGTCGGCCCGTAGCTCCAGAGTATCATCCGCACGGCCCTCTCGAGTGCCATCTCCTGAACCCCCCGCCGATGGCTCCATGACCCCCGCCATGACTGTCCAACTACAGGCCCAGCTGACCACCTGGAAGGAAGAGGACCAGGGACCCGACCGCTACGCGGCCCAGAGGGAGCCAGCGTCGCTGCCCGGGAGGGGAGCCATCCCCCAAGAGCGTAGCACACCCCTAGGTCCTCCAGTGCACCAAAATGCATGCAGGCCGGACACCCAGACCGCCACTCCAGCACCGATGATCCACTACAGGATGTTCCCCCAGGTGGAGGGACCCAAGTTCCCCTTCTTCAAGGACGAGGACAGGAGCCAGTATGTGGAGCTACGCATCTGCCTAGACACGCTCTTGAACAACTCCTGCTCAGAGTCCTACAAATATGCGATTCTCCTTCAGCATGTGAGGAACCCCAGAGCCCACAACATGGTACTGGCCCATGCCTCCGCACCGACACCTTACACCAGAGCGCTCGCTGACTTGGATGCCCGCTACGGTCGTCCCTGGAACCACGCCCTTGCTGAACTGCAAGCCCTCGAACAGCAGGCCCCCATCAAGGATGACCGGGCGCTGGATGACTTCGCGCTCCGCGTGCACACCTTGGTTGGGATGCTGAAGACGCAGGGCCCAGCTGGCGCCAGCGAGATCAACAGCACCTCCAACGTAGAGCGGCTGCTCCGCAAGATCCCACGCTTCCGGCAGGAGAGGTTCCGGCGACAGCAGCGCGTTCGTAACCCCGAGAAGTTGGGTCTGAGCATGGCTGCCTTCGCGGAGTTCCTACTGGAGGAAGTGCATGACACCAACGTAGACGCCATGGGTTACGCTGAGCCGAAGAAGGAGAGGGAGAAGGGAGACCGCTGGGACGGGCCGAGCTCGAACCGAGGACGCCCAGTAGGAGTGCTGCACACGGAGGAGGAGCCTCGGAGAGAGAGGACCACCCGACCTGAGGGAAAGGATTCCTCTCAACCCCCTCCAAAGGGACGGAGAGGTCCACCGCCATGTCCGTACTGCACCAGCGAGCACTGGCTCAATGAGTGCAGTGACTTCAACAACCTAAGTACCGAGGCCAAGCAGAGGTGGCTCGAGAAGAACCAGAGGTGCTGGAACTGTGGGCGCGACCATCTGGCGAAGAACTGCACCTTGAAGAGGAAGTGCAACCGCTGTGAGGAGGTCCACCTCCACATCCTACACGAGGTCTCCCTCGCCAGGTCCACGGAGGGCAACAGAAGCCCTAGGTCCGGTCGCGCACCGGAAGAGGAAACCCCTGTCTACTACCTAGACTCGCCACAGAGCAGCGGCTCCAAGGTTCTACTGAAGGTGGTGAAGGTCCGACTTCACCACAACAACGCTGTGTACGACACGTACGCCGTTCTAGACGACGGGTCGGAACGGACCATCCTTCTCCAGGGGGCAGTGCGCCAGTTGGGGCTCCAAGGGACTGCGGAGAAGCTGACTCTGCGCACGATACGTCGCGACCTTAAAGAGGTCACCGGGGCGAGAATCAACTTCTCTATCTCCCCGGCGGGGATAGACATCGACTTCAGAATGTCTTCACCGCCGACCAGCTAGCGCTCTCCCGCTACGACTACCCCCTGGAGAGGTTACGCGCAAGATATCCCCACCTACGGGGAGTAGACCTACATCCGATAGAAGGAGCGGAGCCAACCCTTCTCATCGGCTCGGACAACGCTGAACTGATCGTGTCGCTCCGTCCTCCGCTGAGAGGACCACGAGGCTGCCCGATGGCTGTTAAGACTGCGCTTGGGTGGGCCCTCCAAGGCGCTACCGAGTGGAGAGAGAGGGACGGGAGAGCTACGTCATCCCTCCATGTCCGAACCGAAGAAGCAAACCAACCAACCGGACCGCCTGGAGTGGAATCTATTGCTGCCAGTGCACCTGGAACAGTTAGTACCACAAATGGTTCACCACAGGATGACCAATCGAGGAAGAAGTCTCTGTGGACAGAGCATAAGTCTCTGGATGGGAAGCCTTACTACTACAACTCCCAGACTAAGGAGTCCCGGTGGTGGCGCTACCGTGCCATGGCGGCAACAGCTGTTGCCGAGGAACACCTGCAGGTGGCCATGCACCCTCACGTGGCCGAGGTCAGCATTGACGCACCCGTCAACTCCGTCGAGTACACGTCAGCCATGAAAGTCTCAGCCAGTATTGTAGACGCCTCCAAGGAGGAAAGGCCGGAGTTGGCGAAGAAGAGAGTAAAGTGGAACCCAAAAGAGGAGGCCAAGCAGGCCTTCAAAGAGCTTCTGGAGGAGGATGGTGGTTCATCCGACGCGTCATGGGAGCAAACCATGAGGATGATCATCAACGACCCACGCTACAGCGCCCTGCCCAAGCTGAGTGAGAAGAAGCAAGCGTTTAAGGCCTACAAGGCTAAGAAGGAGAAGGAACAAGCCAAGCAGCTCAGGAAGAGGAACTGTGAGGCGCTGACGAGCATTCTGGACAACATGGCCAACGTCACCCACTGCACCACCTGGTCCGAGGCCCAGCAGTACCTGCTGGACAACCCCACCTTCGTTGAGTACGAGGCGCTGGAGAACATGGACAAGGAAGACGCTCTGATCTGCTTCGAGGAGCACATCCGCGCCCTGGAGAAGGAGGAGAAGCAGAAGATTCTGCTGAGGGAGAGAGACAAGATGTCCGAAGGTGCCGTGGTACTGGGGATGGACCAGTCCCTTCCGCGCGCCGCCTGGCAGACAGGCAGAGTGGTCGACACTATCACCTCCTACTTCACGCTGCTAGAGCAGCCTAGCCAGTGTGCCTTCTTAGTTAACTGAAACCGAGGGTTTCATGGGGCGGCTGTTGTGAAGGCCCACAGTTTAGTGCCAGTTTAGTTTCCCCAAACCAGCCCTATTTTTGCCCCTAGTATTTCCTTTGTTATTTTCTATACAATTATATACGTTTCGTGAAGTGTATGTATTATTCTTGTAATGTTTATGCATATGTTGATGACGTAGTATATCCGGGGTGTGTCCGTGACCCGGATGCTACGTTCGGTGGTGTATATAAGAGACGGAAGGGCGGAGTCAGTCAGTGTGTGTAGAGAAGCAGAACGAGAGAGAAGTAGAACGAGAGAAGCAACGAAGCCGATCTAAGATGGCGGATTCAGCAGCGCGCACACCGTGCAGCAACTGAAGACGCCAGGAAAAGCGATTATTGAGTGAACCACTGTAGCCTGTTAGTTGTGTTCCCGTTGGACCGCCTTGCCAGCGGCCGGCTGTTCAACGTTGGACCAAGCGGGACGCCAGCTGGACATTAATCGTCGCCTCCACGAGCGAACACAGACTCCAGCGGAGCTTCGACGCGGACCACTTCATCGACGCACATGCCATTCCACCAGGCCTCAACGCGCACCACGCCACTGGACTATAAGCCTGTTCAGGCCAGAGACTATCAGTGAGTGATTGAGAGTGTGTGTGGCCGGCCGGGAGGGAATGTATATATGGGGATGTATACAACCGTCGTGTAATAAATGTGTTGTTCATATGTAATACCGTGTGCTAGTTGTTTGAAGGCTAATGCTAATGCTAGTTCCCTTGCTAATGCTAACGACATTAACTGCTAGTCGAACGGTTTGCTGGCGCCCCCTGCCTGTATCCTCCTATACTGCCTATTTAGCTCCATTAGTTAGATAACCAGCCCCTTCCTAAATTATACAGTCCTTTTCAGCTACTCCCTGGTTACACCTTCTATATGTAAGCTAAATCGTTGTGACAGTGTATTACTGTTATACACGTGTAATCTTGTTTGTATGTGCTCAAAGCAATTGTATGATCACATACTATTTGCCTTAAGGGTGAAATGTATCAAGGTATCAATAAAACTACCATCTCTCATCTGATCAAAATAAATACAAACTACCCAGCTTTTACCACTTAAAATATTAGACATGCTGTCTCATTGTATTTGGTTCTTTATAAAGCTGCTGAAAGACATTTAACTTGATGTCATCATTCTAGTAGTGAACTCCTGGTAAGACCGAAAATACTCAATTATTTAACGAAGGCTCCACTTTTGTAGAATTATTTTAAGTATCATAATTACAGCCGGGCTTTGCCTTGGCCTACTGGCGTAAGGAGAGCGTTCAGCGGGTGTGAGCAGTGTCACGTTACAGCCCGTCTGCCAAAACATCTCCCTAATGATGGCCAAATTGGCGAAAGGCATTGACCTAAATCAAGACCAAATACATGATAATATTTCTTTAGTGGAGGGGGGGGGAGTCTGGCTAACTTGTCCCCACATTTCTGCGGACGCTTGACACCACAGTTTATGACAAGATATGAGAAGACGTAAGGTTGGGGAATCAAGGGTTAACACAATGTTGCAACATTATGCTGTTTTCTTTATCTAAAGTCAGGACTTCACATCATCTTTTGATCAGGTCCTCAAAGGGCCCCAAGTTTGCATGTTGCCTTGTTCAGAGCAAAGTTCAAGAATATTTCCGGTTAAGTGTTGTACAGAAGGACTGAAAGGTTAGACTCCATTGGTCAATTCACCTGATACCATACACTTACAAAAACAATACACTTCACATTTAAAATAACTGAAAACATCAACATGTGTGAAATATGATATAGTCTGTAAAAGTGTGAAAAGGTGTGCACGGTATTGTTCATGATATAGCTTTTGTGTCTAGGAAGAGAGCGATGGTTGTTTTGATTGTTTTGAAAGCTCAAACAAGGATACGAGATGGAAGCACAGAGCCTGATCTTGGTCCAGTAAAATGACAGCTGTGACAGGCAAGAGGATCATGTTTCCGACAGGGACAAACCTGAAGAGTGATTAATGTGTCATCAGGTGCAATAAGGAGCATTGGTCGGAATGAAGTCTCACTCCATCACCAAATAGGGCCTAAGCCACTCCTGTTGCAACATGTAAGAAAAAACAGCCTGAAGCTAAGTAAGATAACTTGCATCTCACAGTCAGTACACTAATAGCCGAACCTTTAAAAACCCATACAATTACAAACCTAGCCAAAGTCAACAACCTCAGTGGTGAGAACGAAGCTAATTCATATCTGTCAATCATGATTAAGGCATTTGTAATTTCATCGAAATCACCTTGTTGACATTGCTGAAGCCGTCACGTTCGCCCCAAACCCTTGGCATGAAAATCTGTGTCATTAACTGTACTGTTTAGACACCACAGGGGAAATCCAGGAGTGAATCAATTTCTGATCCCTCTTGAGAGATGCCAAATCTCTGCCCATACTGCCATTGAGGTTCTTGGTGGTGAAGTGAGAACTGGAAGTACTATTCTTTTTGGGGGTTATTAACAATTGAATTGATTCCTATAAGATATTCCAAAAAAGTGTTTTTGCTTTGTCATTCTGGGGTATTGTGTGTGGATTGATGGCAAATTATTTTTTATTTAATCTATTTTAAATTGAGTCTATAACACAACAAAATGTGAAAAAACGTGAAGGGGTCTGAATACTTTCTGAATGCACTGTATCTAATAGAGTTGGTGCAAGCTTGTCACACAACTTCTTGTAGAACTCTGTCCCATAGCCATCTGGGCCCGGTGCCTTGCCACTTTGCATAGATTTAATAGCCTCTGTAATCTCGCCTATTTGCTAAGTCTCTTTTTCTACAGTTCTGGGGAAGGGTCTGTAGAATATTGTTTATCAACCCTGAGAATGGAGTTGGTAAGGCCCTGCAGCCGTTTCTTTATGTCACTATTCTTGTGAGATGTATAAGAAATCATATATATATTATGTCTTTTAACAGATTTTTAAACTTTGAGCCACAGAGACATAGACCTTGATAAAAAATAATGACGAACACTCAATTCTGAGTTTATTCCCAGTCTGAATCTTATAATTATTCTTGTTGTTTTTTAAAATCATCATTTCTCAAATCATCTACAGATGTGTCTTCCGTCCTACTCATTCTATAACTGGATAATTACTGTATATTGTGCTATTCAGGAGGTAATTATAGTTGTGGTGTCTATTCACTGTGAGAACCCTGCATGAATATTATTCCTTGGCTTCATTACCAGAAACAGATGATGTACTCTTGTGTATGTTGTGTATGTTTGCTTATCTGGAATCCCAAAATATATGAACTGCAAAACAAAACAATTTGCATCAATTACTGTTTCAACTGTTTACAATACATTTTTAATTCTGTGTTGCAGGGAACAAAAGTATTTAAAAAAAATGTTTAACAAAAAAGTCAGGGCCTCATTGATTCACATGTTTTGGTCTTGCCCATCTCTTCAGAACTACTGGTCCAATGTGTGTCAGTGGTCCTGCAGTGGTCCTGCCAAGAATTAAAGCGGACTTTTCCTGACCCTATTGGCTAGACGACTGATATTACTTTGTTGGAAGCCATCCTCTCCTCCATCCCATTGTGGAAAAACAACAATAAAAAAAATATCATAATAAAATATGTTATTTAAAAGAGCAGAGTTATGCAACACACCAAAAATAAATACAAATGTCAAGAAAACAACCTCCAGTAATCAATCACAGTCATCACATACTGTAGTCAATCATTTTTGGAATCAATACAGGGCATTCTCTGTCTGTTTTCCAAGTAACAATTCTAGATGGGCCTCTAGTGAATTGACATGACTCATGGACCTAGGGTTTGTGTCAAGAGAACACGGAAACTGTTTGACTGTTATGGGTTGAATTGGTTCTGATGAAACAAAGCACTCCGCGGTCGATTTGTTTTGGGAAATGTAAGAATATCTTCTCAAATGAAGGACAACATTATCCTGAATAAAACTTTGTTTACAACCATTACTGACTGTCCTGCCAACATATCAACATGAATGAATGAATGAATGAATGAGTGAGTGAGTACACGCACTGTAGATGTTTCTCTCTCTCCTTGCCATAGGTGTTGAAATCAGATTGTGGATCAGTTGGAAGGACGACTAATCAGGGAATCAATTAGGCCCTGACCCAGAAAGAGAGAGAATAAAGAGATAGATAGCTCTATCCATACTCATCTCTAGTCAAGAGCCCTGATTATTCTGGAAACAGGACCACATAGATGAGACCTTACACTGAACATTTCATTTGACAATTTATTATACGTAACAGCAACTGGTGAAACCGGGAACAAGTCGGCAGCCGATCAAATATTCAGACTTTTATTCAGAAAAATTGCAATAAATGTCAACGTTGTTTGAAAATCAATCAAATCTCGTTAGTCAACTAAGACAGCTTATTTTGTGGGCCTGCTAACAATCTAAACAGTGTGTTATAGTTAACTAGGTAGTAGTGGGGATTACTCACCCAATCCATTGCATTGCAATATTTTGGCTTGACTAGAGTGTGTCATACATTTTTAACAATGTTGACATTTATTTACATTTTTCAGAATAAAAGTATGAACAATTTGATTGGTTGCCGACTTGTTCCCGGTTTCACCAACTGCCCTCACATACTACGTTATAGACTCAAGGCCAGTAAAGAGATCCAGTAAATCCAGTAAATAAACTTCCGTCTCTGAAAAACAAGATAGATAATCAAGCACTACTGTAATGCATGACAATTGACATACTGTATGTATTTGACTCAGGTCTGCAAAGTACATATAACAAGATACATAGAGCAGTCTCTTTCAGCTACCTTATAGACGCTGGTGAGAGTGGGAGTTGAGCAGACAGTGGCTCCCTGTACCTTAGCACTACCCCCCCCCCCCCCCCCTCCCATCAGTCTGACCCCTGGGGGTCAGACATAACGTCTGGGCTTTTCAGCAGCATCCACTTAACAGAGAAAGAAGACATACATATCTGCCATGTATCTTTGTTCATCATATCCACCATGTATTGACTGAGCTGTACGGGACAATTCTTTCTTTATGCACTCAGGTCGTCGGCCCTGTTGAAGTTTTTCAGAAGTAAGGATGAAGAAGTGGGGTGGGGGGGGTCAAGCCCTCTTTAGCTTGTGGCACCCTGCCCCGTTTTGTTGTCGTGGTGATTTGATCCATGGTTACCATCTCTAGATCCAAATGTTTTGGCCCCAAGAGCAGGTGTTTCTGTTGCTACCTCACACTCAGCCCCAGTCAAAATGCTGCCATGTGCTCAGTGCTCTTGCCAAAGATGGCAACTGTTTTGATACTTGGTCGTGTCGTTCGGTGCGCTTGTTTCAGAGGTGTCAGGGTGTCTGTGCTCCTGCTCTGCGCAGGGCGTAGTTCTTCAGTGCGTTCGCACCCATGGATGCTCCATTCACTGTCTCTGGATCCTTTGGCGTGTTGTGTGTGAGCTGGCATGTGTTATCTAGTTTTATGGCACATCGACAAGGCCACCTTGGCATGAGTGCCCCTTACAGAAAATACAAAATAAGTAAGAAACCAATGTTCTGTATAGTGGAAAATCTTTCTTTTGAAGGTTCTTTTGAAACATAATAATGAGTAGAAGAACGATGTAGGAATACAGACCCTATAACCTGCGGCTCCAATGTGTAAGCATTAATGCACTCCAGGGTGTGCGTTAACAGACGATATCTACACATTCCATGAGACCGCAGATTGAGTGTGCTTACCACCGGAACCATGCAGTTATCGGGTTCACCCAGTTCAGATGAGACGAGTTGCAACTTGCAACCACTTGCAACAGAATCCCCAAAACTGTTGTGGTTTTTCATATTCTAAAACCGGTGCAGTTCACATCAAAGAAACACAACGCGCACAGACACAGACGACCGTTTCCATAACGACGAAAGTTGTGTTTATCTGACAAGAAAAAGAGAAAAATGGATGACAGTGACTTTCTGGCCGTGTTTGCAGTAACACTTATAATCGGCCAGTAGCCGATTTAATGTTCAGATTTTAACTTAAAAATAAATAAATATATGTTTCAGCGTATCGTTCAGCTCATTCTATTATTAATTTTGTATTTCTGCTGTGTCTAATGAACCTGAACCCAATAATTGTACTCTTTGTATCCGTACATTGATGTAATAAAAGCAATTCAGATTCTGATTCTGATTTGTAAATACCACTTGAAACCAGCATTAAAGAGTTAAAGAGAACTTAAACAATACCTACTTAGCGGAGTTTGGGCTAAGAGTCTCTCACTACAGCAACCTTTCCAATCCCCTCTGAACCTCGAGATTATTATGTGATATGTCATGCTAAAATAAGCCATAGCCTGGCCCCCCCTTACCTGACTGACCTCCTCCTCCCCCATCGCCCTACCCGTACCCTCCGATCCTCATCCACTGTTCCCCTCACTGTCCCACCCTCCAAACTCAAAGGCTCAGGAGACTGTGCTTTTTCACAAGCTGCACCCAACCTCTGGAATTCTCTCCCTCAGCCACTCAGAGACTCACCCTCACTCTCCACTTTTAAATCCCACCTCAAAACCTACCTGTTCTCCCATGCATACAACCTTCCCTACCCTGAACCATCTGCCCTAACCCTGCCCCCCCCCATCCCCCCTGGACATTGCTGTGTTAATTGTTCCCTGTGCCTGTTTGTTAACTCTGTGTTCTATGTGCTTATGTTATCTGTTGCTTGTTGTTTCCGTGTTTGTTGTCTGTTTTTCCCATATTGTCAGCGTCTTTGAGCCCTGGAAAAGCACTATATAAATATAATGAATTATTGTTATTATTATTATTATTATTATTATTATTAGAGCATTGGCCAGAACAGACATGCTGAAAGGTTCTCTGACGAGGTAGTCATTTTTCCCAAGTTTAGAAATATACTGTAGCTGCATTTCTATGAAAATGACAGTATTGAATAATTATTTCTCATGCTTAGAGAACTAAACTACCTGTAACAAATACTTTTACAGTGCCAGTACTGAATTGGATACGCCGTATTACTACAGATGGACACAGGTCGTTTCAATATGACTCTTGATGACAACTGGTGCCTAAAATACAAACGATACTCTCAATCTCAATTCTCAACTAGAATTCGTTCAATCCCCATCAGTAAACCTTTGAAATCACCAGCGCTCAGCCCTTTTCTCCTCCCAGTCTCACACAAGAGGGATTGTCCCAACTATTGTTGCTCCTTCGGGGAAGCACATCTATTTTTGCAGCGATGCAAATTGCCCTCCTCACAATGTCGCCGACACACCGTCAATGGAGGTGTCATTTCTGAGGGCCTCGGCATTGTCCAGGGTGTAATTTAATTGGAGAGGCACGACGCTGCCTTGTCCAAAGCTCTCCTAGAGGGGAGATCCACCCACCTTCAAGTTCCTCACTTCCCTCCCAAAGGGGGGGACTCACCACTGGCCTAAGACCCCTGAGACGACCACTTTGTTGTGGGGGAAAAGATAGGGTCTTGTGGCTCACTCTTGTAGTATTAAAAAAAAAGAAGCACGACAACTGCCAATGGCTGCTGCTGGCCTGAGCTAGATTACTTTTCCTGCAACGACTTGGTTGATTGATGATTCACTTATTTAGTCAAATGTATTTGATGGTAAATCGCTTTGGAATATAAGGCATCTGCTAAATGCCAAACATGTAAAATGGAAATGTCTTGTTCTCATCAGTGGCTGGGCAGAAAGAAAGAGAAGGTGGGGGTTGGGGGCAGTTCTGTTATTACCTGGGAGTCGTTTTGGGGGCAGGCACAATTAGTCAGCAGATAACGAAGCTGTCTTTGAGGCGGGGGGGGGGGGGGGGGGGGGGGGGGGGGTGGTAGGGTGGTACAGGGGGATGAGGAGTCAACCCCTCCTGTTCAAGGGGGCCTCCCCGGGGCATGGGAAGTATGTCTTTGGAGCAGCGCCCATCGTCAACGGACGCTCTGTTCCTCTGAGATCCTGGCATAGTTTGGGGTTGAAAGATGAATGTGGAAATAAGAGGCACTGCGCACATTCCTTAGTGATAGCTGATTCAGGTGAATGGGGTGGAGACACGTGGATGCACACACACACACGCGCGTGCGCGCACACACACACACACGCACACACACACACGCGCGCGCACACGCACACACACACACACACACACACACACACACACAGCACACTTTCATATGCTTGCACAGTCAAAGCTGGAGGGAAAAAAGGACAAGCTCTCACATGTACAAGCTTAAAACATTCCTATTCAAATGCTATTTGGGAGTTCCCCTTATAGTAAACCCAAAACAGCGCTTGACAACTCACAGCCTATACTTAATCTTGCATATATGCAAAAGTTATTATATCTATACAGTACTGGATAGTTTGAGGTCTTTCTATGACATTTTACTCTATGTATTATGCAAATACACTCTTTCACCTGACTAATGTAAAAATTGTCCTTGTTTAATTGTCTCCATTGAATAAAAATAAAGCATTTGCATCCTCAACTCTTATACTTATATACACTTATAATTATCTATATAAATGTCTGTGTTTCCATTAAAGTGACATGTACAGTACTGTAGGAGGCACGACTGAACAAGGATAAAGCTTTGGCGAGGTGGGTATTTTGTGTAAGTGTGTGACACAGCAAGTGGTTTTGAGTGCAGAGTTATAATGTCATGTAATGATAATATTAATTTACAATTTCCCAAGCCAGTGTCTTGTGATGAAACAAGTATAATGAACCGATGAAGTCCTGAGTGTGTGTGTGCGTATGTGTGTGTGCGTAGGTGGGTGTATGTGTTTGTGCATGCCTCGGTCCACAGTTGTCACGACAACCTATGCACCTCGTTCATGGCTGCCCTCTGAGCCTAGACAAAGCTGTCGTCGAGCGGACTAGGCGTGTGTCCACCGGGCCTAAGGGGTGCCGCCACCACCAACAAAATGCACAAAGACCCCCCGCCCTGGCACTACCCTCACTTTGTCTACCCACCATCCTGCCCCCGCCACCACTTTTCATCGCTTTGTGCTTACTCCAAGAGAAGGAAGTTCCTCTCATCTCTCGCTATACACACACACGCACACACACACACACACACACACACACACACACACACACGTTTGAGTGTTTGTCAGATACCATAGATGGACACGATTTATCACAAACCCTGCAGTATGTCACTTCTGATGAGACACCCGGCATGTGTCACAACACTGCTATGTCACCTGTGCATGTGCGTGTATGGCAAGGACAGATATCAACTATTACATTTATTAGCCATACCACACAATATTAATAATATTAATTATATCTAAGATTTTCTTTAAAAAAAAAATCTAAAATGGGTACGCCATTGCCTCTATTCTTCTAATTTGCTGTTTAATTCATAAAAAGTCAAGATTACACAATCCCTCATCGCTGGATGAAACAGAATCCACAGAGGCCATCCACACAAAAACTCAATCGTTACCTTACCCAATGATGTCATTAAGTGTGTGTGTGGATGAAAGAGGGCGAATACAGGAGAGGTCAAGAAGCGGCCTAAAACTTTTAATGAACACGGCCTCATGGTCCTCCCCACAATTCCCCTGGTTCTCGTTTCCCCCTCCTCTCCACCCATCCTCACGCAAATAAAGGAAGAGAATCCAGTATTTAATGACTCCAAAGGGCTCTGGTGAGACGCTCCAAGTCTAATCAATGACGCTGATCTACAGGGAGCCTGGAGCCTGAATCCCACTGCCGCCGTTGCCAAGACAGTCGCGCTTGGCAACCCGGGATCGCCATGGTGAAGAGTTCCCATCAGAATAGATGTTTTCCACCAATGTTGAATGTCTGGCTGCACCCGCACATATGGGGGACCATTATATAAGACTACCTTTTCACAACGTCTGCCCTTTTCCTGGCGACAAAACGGGGGGGGGGGGGGGGTAATGGGGGTATGAGGGTGAATCTAGGGTGAAGCGCAAATGGGTGAACCATTTTGTGCTTGGGGAAAACAACAGGTGCTAATCGCGTCTCAAGACTTGGAGATGTAATTTATCAATGAAAGGGATTTGTAAGATAGACTGTTAGGAGACATGCTAAGCAGGCCATGCTAAGCAGGCCAACCATTTGGAACTTTTTTTCACAATTCACACAGTGGCATTGTTGGGTCAACTCAGCAGGACCCTCTTTTCATGTCAGCACTGACTGCACAGAGCAATGCCAAGACACGACAAGCCATTGCACCACACATAGATTCTAACACCCCATACGCATCCATAGTAAAAATGACCAAAGTCTACAACAGCGGTTCTTAAACTGGGCCGGGGGGGGGGGGGGGGGGGGGCACGACCCCTTTGAGGGGTCGGCAGAAAAATGGGAGGGGATACAAGATGATTTTCTGTCTGAATGTATTTTAAAATTAAGGTTAGGGTTAGTAAGGGTAGGTTAAATCTATCGTTTTTAAAATGATTCAGTAGTCTAGATCCACAATTGAGAATGTTTCCATACTGTTCCTTTGAGAGAAAGAAAGACCGGATGCTCTGTCTACACAAACTCACATCAGCCGTGCTTTCCCCTCTCGCACACCACCTCACTGACCCGAAATGGATGGCAAGTCTTGTGTACTTGGCAGGCATATTTGACAAGCTAACCAGACTGAACTCGTTACTACAAGGCCCCAACAGCAATATCCTGACCCTCTCAGACAAAGTGGATGCTTTCACGGAAAAAGTTGCAGCGCTGTGAAGCCTGTGTGGTGAGTGGTGCTTTTGAAATGTTTTCAGAGCTACAGTACATGATTGTTTGGAGGAGAATGCTAATTTCATGAAAAATCCACAATTACCGCTCACCTCCGAGGTCTCCTTGATAGTTTCCATCAATATTTCCCCAAGGAGCAAATTCTGGAAAAATATGACCATGTATGCCAATCATTTACCTGCTCCTCTAGCAATGACATATACTTTTTACATATAAAAGTAATAATAACTTTTGTGAGACAATACGGGCTGAATATATAGCAATTAATTTAAGCCCATTTCATTATACTGAGATCAATTTTGTTTTTAAGTCATCCATGTGAATTGTGTAGATCTGCAGTGCCGTTTGCATGGGAAACTGTTCTTAAACAACATATAATAGACTAATGTTTTCATGTTGTGGTTAGACTCCGTCTAACTTAACTAACATTAGATAGCCAGCTAGCAACTTAGCTGCTAGCTCTCTCTTTTATGGGCAACCTGTTGCCTGGCTTACCCTTGCCTTGGATATGGATGAGTTCATTAAGTTGCTTAGTAGCCGACAAGGAAATCGCAAAATACTGTTGTTTTGAAGTACCTGTTGCTGAGGTAATTAAGCAGGGTTAGTTTGTCTTAGGTTTTTGTCATTGACTCAATACATAAAGATAGAATGTTACAAACTGGAACATATTAAGAAATAAGGATGTTAATAAGGTCACTAATAGGTGAAACTACATTATAATAGGTTATAGTGCGCTGCATGTTGAACTTAAGACTTCTCTCAATTCTCTAAGGCACTACTATTTCTTCATGCGCAATAACAAAAACTAGCAGGGTACATTCATCAGTTCCCATAACTGGGGAACGTGATTCTTAAAGCGATAAGCACCCAGAAATGTCAGAGCCTTTTCTACAGTACCTCTAATGAGAACTTTTAAAATCCACTGAATTTGACTGCTGTTCACTACTGATTACTATACATTCTACATTTAGATGATTATTATTATTATCATTATTATTATAAATTATTCATTATAAATACATTATCAAATTTGCACAAATCCTCTGCCAATGCTGTTCTGTTGGTATTCACTCTTGTTTTGAGCTCCAGGTGCTGCCAATCAGATGCCTGATGTGCACCTGATTGGCAGCACCTGTGAGCATGGGGCCTGCTGGGTGCTGCGCCCTACTAAAGGGATCATTTGGTGTCTGCTCCAAGCAACAGTTTGCCACGTTTGTCTAATCTGGATAAGGCCTGTGCGATAGGGAAAGTTGAAGCAGGTGTTCCCCAAAACCAAGTTGCAGCATTATTTGAAGTTAGCCCTGGTACCATTTCCAAACTGAAGGCCAAGTTCCGTAAAACCTGTGATGTCAAAGACAGACTGTGAAGTGGGCGTCCCAGAAAGAGAACACCCCAAGAAGACCGGTTCATCACCCTTACAGCACTGAGGAACCGTAGGTTGTCTTTTAGAGATTTGCAGGCAAGGTTTGCAGGATGTTATGGCATACAGACGGTCAGGAACAGACTGCACACAGCCAACCTCCAAGCTCAAGGCTACCAGGATGCCTGCAATGACTGCCCTTCACCATCAGGCCCGTTTGTGCTGGTGTCGGCAACACCGACAATGGAACCTGCACATATGGGGGAATGTCATGTTCAGTGATGAGTCCAGGTTCTGTCTGCGGAACTTGGATAGCAGGGTCAAAGTATGGAGACAACGTGGAGAACGCTATGCTGATTGTTGCACCGATCGAGTTCAGCTTTTGGTGGGGGCAGTGTCATGGTGTGGGGCGGTATCTTCATCACTGGCAAAAGAAGGCTTGTCATCATTGAAGGCCATCTCAATGCAGTGAGTTATCAGGATGAGATTCTGCAGCCAGTGGCGATCCCATATCCACAATCTGGGACCTAACTCCATTCTCCAAGATGACAACACTCGCCCCCACAGAGCCAGGGTTATCACAGATTAATTACCTCCAGAATATGGGAGTAGAGAGGATGGAATGGCCTGCCAAGAGTCCAGACCTCAGCCCAATTGAACACTTGTGGGATCAGCTTGGGCGTGCCGTACGTGTTAGAGTGACCAACACAACCACGCTGGCTGACCTGTGACGACTCCTGGTTGAGGAATGGAATGCCATCCCACAGCAACGTGTGACCAGGTTGGTGAAATTTGCACTTGTAAAATAAATATTTGCAATTGTATCTTACAAGTTGCAGGCGCAGATTTCTGCCTTGAGTTTTGACCCAATTCTTGAGATAAACTTGGGTCAAAACTAATTTGAGCACTTGCAACCACGGAGCTGAGAGAGAGGACATGCTGTGAGTGATTGACCAATCACAAGAGAGCATTTTCAGGATGATTTCGGTGCGAAGATCAGTCCAGTGGTCTCTCCTACGAAGGCAAGATGGAGGACAGATCTCACAAGATCTCTTAAGATACAACTGAAAATATTTATTGTACAAGTTCTCAAATCGAATCTGCAAGTGCAAATTTCAAGATACAAGTGCAAATATTTATTTTACAAGTGCAAAGTTCAAAATACAAGTGCAAATATTTATTTTACAAGTGCAAAGTTCAAAATACAAGTGCAATATATCAAGATACAAGTGTAAATATTTATTTTAAGTTCTCAAATCGAATCTACAAGCCCACGATTCTATGTGTGATTTTGAAATTGTAACACTAACATATTAAAAACAGACATTTAGGAAAAGTCAGGGAATTTCACAACAGCAGTCATGGGTTTCACAACAGCAATGTTATTTTAGGATAAAGTGACCCATGATGTCCGTGAGTGCCCGTGGAGGCTCTAGTGTTAACTGTTCCACTGGAAAGTTCACAGCTTTCTCCGGGGCATTAGGTTGCATATTCTTCCCTACAGGAATCTTGCTGATTCAGGCTTCACGCTTACACAGTGTTCTCCCTAGTTTGGTTTGTCAACAAGAGATTGAATTAGTTAATTAGTCTGTCAACAACACTAGGTTGGTTGGTAATAAACCCACAAGAGGTAATTACTGTAAACCACTACCTGGCTATTTTCTCTTGGAATTCTTGCTGATTCTACAGTTTGTGTGTCAGATAGTCGGTTATGTTATAGTGTTACTACTGTTTCATTTACTCTTTTCCTCTCCTTCCCGTCCTCTCGTCTGTTGATGCCTCCAACGATTTCAGGAAAATAAAAAGAAGAAGAATCAGTAATCAATCAGTGCCCGGATAATCAGTGCACCTTGTAAAGATGGACCCACTATGGCCCCTTGGAATTCTCACCCGCCTGCCCCACTTGCCTCAGCGTTCAACATGCGATAATAATAATAGTAATAATAATCAAAACATATACACTGCTCAATTTTTGGGGAAGAAATAGAGGAAGAAAGAGAGTCACTTATGTTTGCTCCGATGCTAATTACTTATTCAAAGAGGTTCGATGGTAGCTGCTGTATGTCACATCACTTAGTAGGTCAAATCAAAGGGATAATTCAGTGTGCTTAACAATATCAATATTCTGTTATAGGAAAAGACATACTTAATATCACTGTTGACATTTTGCTGACATTGGCCTCTGATGCAGCAGATCACATGGAGACTAGACTTCTAGAACACTAGATGACTAGACTTCTAGAACACTAGATGACTAGACTTCTAGAACACTAGTATGATGTTGTATTGCTTTTAAGCCTAAAGGCCAATGCACACAGCGTGCGATTCTGTCGCACGACAACATTCGATTCTCAATTCTTTGAATTATTTCAATTGGTGTGAATGGAGAATCGAATGTTGTCGTGCGACAATATCGCATCGCACGCTGTGTGCATTGTCTCATTCAAAACAATTCGAATTCGGCGGTGCGACAAAATCGGGGCCGTGTGCATTGGCCTTAAGACTGTCTCAGAGATGTCAAAAAGTTAAAGAAACAACAGTTAACAACTGTAAATTCCCAATTTACAAGACCTCAGAACACATTTCAGGCTTATTATTACTATGTGTTTAGCTGTAACCTCCAAAGTTGCTGGGAAAACGATGTGAATGTAATCTATAGTCTCCAAAGAGTGTCAAATGCAGTGAGAGGGTGTGAGAGATACTGAACCCTCTGATGCTTTCACCGTTTTAAAAGATGGAGAATCCTCCCTTTTACCTCTACTGTTCTTGTGAAAAAAAAAAAAAAAAAGGAGGGAAGAGCTTGATGAAATGTTTCTTCTTCCTGTTCAATTATTCAGGCGGTTTTCATTGGAGAACTCCCAGTGGCACCCGGTGAGATTTGCATCCTGATTTATTTGTCATATATCCTTTATATCTCTAAATTCTTTATACCTCTCCTGTGGCCCCATGCATCTTTCATGGACTCCTTGCTAGTGTTCGCAGGCTCAGATCCAAACACATTTTACATGTCATGGTGTAGCTGTACTTCACTTATTTCACCTTGAGTGTGTTGGACGGATGAAAAATTCAGAGGTGGGTGTTAATTTTCCTCCTTGCCACTGAATTTTGCACTGTCGGTTTTTGGAGTCACCGCCTCACACATTTTTGTGTCTTTGTAAGTCACGGTGTCACGGTGTCACTTTCAATATTTTTGCTGCAGTGTTACTAGTGAGGATGGACAACAAATATAACTGCCATTACACAGTACTGCCAAAATATTATTAGGCCAGGTTTTTTTTCATAGTAAATGGGCTGACTTATATAGCACCTTATTCCGAAGCACTTTACAATGGCCCCTCATTCACCCATTCACACACCAATGGTCGCAAGCTACCATGCAAGGTGCCGGCCCGCTCATTGCCCGCTCCTAAATTTCGTTGTATGGTACCTGTACTGTATAAATGACAATAAAGACCATTCATTCATTCATTCATTCATTCATTCATTGGGAGCAATTTGGGGTTCAATGTCTTGCCCAAGGACACCTCGACATGTGGCCAGCCAGGGTTCGAACCACTCATCTACCGACCTTGCGATCATTAGACGCCGGCTCTACCTCCTGCACCACAGCCCACCCCTATATTTCATGACTGCATTTTTAAACATATCTAACCACAGTGTTTCTCCTGGTCAGATGACTTCAGAAAAAACTCTTGGCCCAGGTTATTAGCGGTTGCTTTGATTGATTGATTTTGAAATGGTGAGCCTGAAAATATTATTTCCATGTTGAAATAGCTAAAAGGAAGAAAGAGGAGGACATTTATTTCCATTTATTTATAGACATAGTTCCTTGTTTACTTGGGCCAGCGACAGACAATAGTGGAACCTCGGGGAATAAGGTTGTTACATATTAAATGTGACAATGCTTTGAACTCACATCACAAAAAAATGAACCCCATAAGGAGCACAGCGTGGGTGTGAAGATAAACATGTTTGTAATGGTGTATATTTAATACCCTGCTTTGGAACCCTGGTTATTTTCATACCGCTACAGAATAGCAGCAGGAAAAAGCATTCCAGACTGATTATTCACCCCAAAATTATTCTGTGTCTGTCTGTCTTTGTTGACACACACTGTCATTCTCTGAGCTGAAGCGCTACATACTATGTGGCACAATGTGGGTGAGACGCAGGCCTTTCCCCGGATTTGAGCACGGGCGCGCAGAGACAGATTGTGATGCCGGAATGTGCCACCGAGCCTTACAATCCCCATCTGCTTGGGCAACCCATGGATGGAGGGGAAGGATGGAGGGATGGAGGGGAAGGATGGAGGGATGGAGGGGAAGGAGGCAGGATGATGGAGTGGCTATTAAATATACACCAGGCTGCGAGGAACATACAGGGTGTTGTTAGGAGGTTCTACATTAAGATGCCATACCGGCACTCTCTCTCTCTCTCTCTCTCTCTCTCTCTCTTTCCTGCCCTCTTTCTCTTCACCTTTCTCCCCTATCTGTCGTTTTCTCCACCTGGATTCACCTCTCTTTCTCTCTGCCTTTTCCGTCTGTCATTTTGTCTCTGTTGATTGCTCTGTCGCTCTTTCATTACCCTACTGTACTTCCTCTTTTCTGCCCCCCCCCCCCCTCTTGCATTCTCCCGCCTTATTTTTCTCTCCTCTCTTTGCCTCTCATATATTCTCACATCATTTTTTACAAATACCGACACTCCCCTGATCGTTCGATACAGGGTCACCTATGTAACATAAATCAAAAATGAATCACACCACAGGTTTTAAATGGACATGTTTCACTGGCATCTTGGAGTCCTGTGCTGGCAGTAACAGGAGCATTCAGCTCATGTGAATTGAGTTGAGGCTAACCCCGATGCTAATTCAACCTTTTACTGCGAAAGTCTTGCGGCATCTCAGCTTCGTGACAGCTCGATAACGTGGCTCGGCAAGAAGTGTCTCTGCTGCATTTCCCTCCACTTCACCATCTAATTCACACGTCCCAGGCGTACACTCCATAAAGGGGATGGTAAAACATTGTGAAAACACCGCTGGTGTCTGATAGTTGTATCATGAGAGATGGGATGATGAGAGCTGTAATCCAGATCAGTCGTCTGAAGGCTGTTTTCTTCAGATTTGTTGCTGGGTTAGGTCAACTGGAGAGAAGACTAGACTTATTTTACCTTGGAATTCTCCATCGGGACGGAAAGAAAAGGCGCCTTCTGTCACGGAATACTGCGGGGGGCGGGAGTGGCAACGCAGCATGCCTGGAAAAAAATCGTGTTCCGTTATTTTTAATTCATGGGCTACCACCTGGCTAATGGCATTTTTGGATCCACCAGCTCTCCGCAAGCCCGAAACAGAACTTGTTTCAAATAATCAGGCCTTCGCCGAATGCGCTCAAATTATTCATGCAGCCCTGCATTACGAGCTGTTGATCATAATATGGGAATATTAAAATAGGCGGATGTCAAGAAACATTAGGATGCATTAATGGCAACCCAAACATATGTAAGTTATTGGGAAAGTAAGCCGGAATCAGTGCTAGTAAGTAACTTATCATACTACAGTATACCCAAAGTACAAAAAGACCATTAAATGAGGGCTGAATGTGAGCAAAGAAAGCACGAAAACGTGATATAAGAACATGACAATGATAGTGAATAGCCTATGATGCCGGTAATGTAAATGTCAAATCAAAAATATCCACAATGATGAAAGAAGCAACTGACATTGTATGACATTGTATGACATTGTATGACACATATAAACACACTTCTTAGTGTCCCCTGCTGGTATTGAAGAGCATTGCAGCCATGGAAAAAAAAGATGGCGGCTGATACTAACGCAATCACACACAAACACACACAAATACTGCAAAATAACTTTATACTAGCTAGATTTTGAAAATGTAAGGATACTGGGGGGTAGAATGCACATATCTAGGAAAGGTCATGAAAGGAGGGTCCTGAAATCACAGGGGTCAAAAGTCTTTATGCTTTGCGTCATTGACTGTCTTTTTGTAAATCATTGTCAACTATTAAATGTAAAATGTATTTTTTGATAACAAAAGGATTATATATATATATATATATATATTTTAAGTCCATTAGAGGTGAGTAAATGTAATGCGTTGCTATCCGGTTGTTAAGCCTGACGTCAAACGTGACGTTTTGCAATTGCTAACCACAACACCAAAAGAGTTAACTCCCTTGGCGCAGCTGATTCACTTCATTCACTTCATACTCCTGCAGCGGAGAATTCCATCCTTCCATGCGGGAGTCGAACCCCGATCTCCCGCATACCAACCGGCCGCGCAACCACTACACCAAGAGAGTTAGCCCGCTAGGTGGAGCTGCGAAAGGCCTATTTAAACTTTCTTCTTTTTTTTTAATTTACGTGCTTATGTTCCCTACGTAAGGGCTCTCGCACTTTACACTTCTGCGTAGGCCGCGCTGCAATTACACCGTCACATCGCTAGGTGGCAGTGTGTTTTCTATGCCCCTGTGCTGTGCCTCTTCCGGTTAGGAACGCAACGGAGCTCAAAGCTCAAAGCGGCATAATAGTGATCTTTTTGTTGTTATGCTTGTTGTAAATAAAATTTCTATGATGTGAATAATTTAAAAGTTTTTAAAAGTACACATGTTACAAGCATGATTAAATTCTTGATTTAATGCACGATGACCCATAGATAGTACTGTCATTTAATTCATTTCATGTTGTATCAGCTTTGAATACTCCAAGCTGCATATTCACACAGATGATATAAAAACTGAAAAAACTATATAAAATCTTTTTTAAAAATAAATATTTTTTATGATGATGATGATGATGATTATGATGAAGAAGAACATGATATAAAAAAACGTGATATAAGAACATGACAATGATAGTGAATAGCCTATGATGCCGGTAATGTAAATGTCAAATCAAAAACATTACATTACATTTTATATATTGTATAACCAGAATTGATTATGCCTCCTTGAATAAGGTGTATCATTTACACCTTGCATATGAGGATATGCTTATCATACAGTGCATTTACAAAGGCAGGTCTTCATCTTCCAAACCTTCTCTCAGGGCTTTTCTTCCAAAGCAAATATAATGCTTTATCTTAAATTTGGCATTTAAACTAAACTGATTATAACAAGGAAAAAAGTAAACATTGTTACAGGAAATGTGACGTCATCATAAGCTTACAGTAACAAGCAGGCTTCAGATGTTATCAATATCCACATTGATTTCCTCAGTGGCCCTCAGTCTAAAAGCTCAGTGGTGGACTACTAAGTCTAAGATAGCATGAGGTCGTAAAGCCAGATTGACCACACTGCATTACATGATTACATGCAATATTGATAAGAAATGTCTGCTGTCCATTTTCCAAGTTTGACATGATGCCAAACTGACCACCCATTTAAGGTCAAAACAATTCCCAGTATTATATTCAGCAAAGATCATCATTGGTAATTAAGGTTTAAGTCTGGACAATTACTGTAAAGGCCTGTTTTTTGCATATTGCACATTTGGGGATACGAGCCTGCTGTAGTACTAATCACTTTGATGATCTTATCAAACTGTGCTTTAGTTCCTGCCTGTTTAAACAAAAGAGCAGGTTTTTTATCTGTGATCCATCTACAGCATGGGTCTGCATCAAATTTAAATATATCAGACATAAGACGGTTAGGTGATGTTGAACGTCGCTCTGCGTGTTCCAGACAGCTGGCTGAGCGGAGAGCGGAGAGATGCCCAGGCCTGCAATCATCAGGGGAAAATTAGAAAGATTTGGATACTGATAACACACACACACACACACACACACACACACACACACACACACACACACAAACGCACGTGTGCACGTCTATGTTGAATGGGTTGTTTTTTGGGGAAATCAACATGTTCTTAACTAAGATAGAGTGTTATCTTGATTGTGGCTGCGAAAAGAATGTAATCTGAGGAACAGGAGATAATTATCTGTTCAAGCAATTAAAAAACAATCTGTACTTGATCAGAGGATATCTATCCCAAAACTATAGTGTGTTCATACCCATTAATATCCAGTCAAAGGAAATGCCCTTAACTATTTAAAAAGCACTGTACCTCTTTAAACTGGGGGAGACAGAAAAGCTTTTGTTTGTGATTTGTGATGCTATCCTCACCCATATATACAGACCATTGTAGCACCCCAAAAAAGTTCTTTTTAACAAGTGCTTATTGGTTGAAGGGAATAAAAGGCTAAAAAGCTGTTTAAGCGACAAAGCATTCTTCCATCACCTGCACACAGTCCTCTGGGTGAGCCAATTGCGATTGCTGTTTATGCAGAGATTCCAACCTTCCCAGTCGAACGGATGATAGGTTTGATGCCATATTAGATTTAGTTCAAATAAACTTGATATAGGGTCTTATAATAAAAATAAAGCCCTTTGACTTTTGGCAGAATGAAGTAAGAGGATTAAGAGTTTATACGTGGGTTTGACAGGGTTTTAGAGCTCCTACAGTAGTTTAACTTTAATATTTATTTTTATTTGCTTTGTTTTCTTTTACGCAACCCATGTAAAGACACTTGGGCTGATCCTGGACATCTAACTGTCCCGTGTGGCTCCTGGAGATTATTCCTGTACAACATTTGAAGGATACGGAAGAAACCAACCCTTGACCCGTCCTCTGTCCACAACTACAGACCGCTATCCCTTCTCCCCTTCCCTTCCAAAACCCTTGAACATGCTGCATCTAAACAACTGACTGACTATCTCCGGAAGATGGAACATCTGGACCCCCACCAATCCGGCTTCAAGGCTGGGCACTCCACTGAGACTGCTCTCCTTGCTGTCACGGAGGCCCTCCACTCTGCTCAAGCTTCCTCCCTCTCCTCTGTTCTCATTCTCCTGGACCTGTCTGCTGCCTTCGACACAGTCAACCACCAGATCCTTCTCTCCATCCTCTCAGAACTGGGCATCTCTGGCACCGCACACTCCTGGTTTGCTTCATACCTGGCGGGTCGCTCCTACCACGTGACTTGAAGGGAATCGTTGTCTTCTCCCCGAACCCTCACCACTGGGGTACCCCATGGCTCTGTCCTAGGGCCCCTACTGTTCTCCCTCTTTACCAAGTCTCTGTCAATATATACTGTATATCAATGCTCTGTCATTGGTCAATCAACAAACACCCCCTAACTTCACAAGATGGATCAGAGACACTATGGGCCGGTTTCACAGACAAGGCTTAAGCCTAGTCCTGGACTAAAAAACATCTTCAATGGAGATTTTACATTGAAAGTGTGATTTAGTCCAGGACTAGGCTTAAGCCTTGTCTCTGAAACCGGCCCTATGTGTTTTCTGAAACTTGAGAAAATCAGGCTCTTTGCAAAACTTTGAGAAGATCTGGGACCCATTCTTAGATTACTATGAGATCTTACAAGTACCACTCAATACGGATGACAAGAATACTAGTATTAGAGTGAGGCAGTGGAACCCCGCCCCCCACCCCCCATCTCTATCTATCACACTTTACTCTCTACTCACTCACCCTTTTCATTTTCTTCCTTTTTTCTTATTTTCTTTATATTATATTGTATGTACTTCTTTTGTACTCCTTGTTTACACAAAATCCTCAATGGAGAATCATTTAGATACAAATGTTGGACTAAAACGGACAAGGGGAGAGGGTTGGGAGGATCAGGGAGGGAGGGGGGGGGGGGGTTGGGGTAAGGATGTTAACTCATTTGAAAAACCAATAAAAACTGTACAAAAAAAAGAATGAGAAATCCATGACTTTCAGGATGGCAGAATCACTACTTTTCCTCCACCATAGACTAAAGACCCATCTCTTTAGACTACACCTGGGCTCCGCCTCCTCAGACCTCTCCACCCCCAAAACCTTATAGTACATTACCTGAAGTTTTACCTACAGTGCCTACCTAACAACTGGCTTTCTTCTTACTTAGACAAATGTACTTATTTAGGGCACTTCAGATAAAAGTGTCTTCTAATTAGCTATAACTTCATAGTAATTACAATGTAAGCACAGTGAGTTCAGTGCTATCAATGGTTACTTACGTCGTAATTTGTGGGCCTACTGTAGTGTATGCTGTGATCTGCCGCACATTACTGCATACTATATGCCATTCTGTGCCATGCCAAGTTAAACAACACCACATAACAAACTTGGACAAGACGACTCCAGTGAACAGTAGCAGTGGAGCAGGGGGGGAGAGAGAGAGGGGGGGGAAGAAGAAGAGGAGGAGGAGGGGAGATGGCAGATTTTTTACCTGAAGGCAAAAGCAGGCAGAGGAACCGGTGGGTTCAGCAGGGAACAGCCGTGCCCTCCCCAGTTCCAGGAAGCCCCTCTCAACCATGATCCATTATTCAACAACCAGCACAATTAGCCTCTGTCTATCTATTTTTATGCACACCGTTAAGATAGATTCAGTGTAGAAAAAGAATGCACAAACTCTCCCAACCACTTATTTATTTATTTGGGATGTTAATGCACTAGAATGGTATCGATGT
The DNA here is from genome assembly GCF_963989245.1 of Nansenia antarctica. Lineage (NCBI taxonomy): Eukaryota > Metazoa > Chordata > Actinopteri > Argentiniformes > Microstomatidae > Nansenia > Nansenia antarctica. The sequence goes on along the minus strand of NC_137692.1, from coordinate 16,627,683 downwards.
AGCTTTTATCCGTTCACTTATTTATTTGGGCCTTAAGGGAGTTTGTTTAGGGCTGTTTAGTGGGGCAAGCGTCAGAGTTGCAGTGAACCACTAGGCTGATTAATATGATGCCATGAGCTGCAGAGAGCTCTTCCACCACAATGTTTTACTCATGTTTACTCTTCCTGGGTATACATATACACTCACTGAACACTTTATTCTGATCACTATACTAATACTGGGTACTACAATTCTTTGTGGCATTGATTCCACAAGATGTTGGAAAAATTCCTTTGAGATTCTAGTCCATGATGACATGATTACATCATGATTTTTCAGGTGAACTTTCAAGCTGTGAATCTCCCATGAATCTCCCATTTTACCACATCCCAAAGGTGTTCTATTGGATTCAGATCCGATGACCGGGAAGGCCACTGAAGAACATTGAACTCATTGTCATGTTTAAGAAACCAGTTTGAGACAACTTTTGCTTTATGACATTGCGTGCATTATCATGCTGAAAGGTGGTCAGCAACAGTACTTAAATAGGCTGTGGCATTCAAGCGATGATTGATTGGTATTAACGGGCCCAAAGTGTTCGGGTGAGGTCGCAATTCCTAGTGCGACCCCTAGATGTCTCCCTCCGGCCGCCCACTGTGCCGTCTCACTCACTCTCTCTCTCACTCAGTCGTTATTATGGACGTATTACTTGCACCTGTGTTTGATGCTCACCTCTTCCGTTCTTATGCCCTCACTCCCCTGCTCAGTCTTCACAGTGTGTGTTTCGCTAAGGAAAGTAAGCTGTTAATCAGGGGCGGATTTAGGATTGTAGGAGATCCGGGGCTTAGCCCAGAGGGATAATATAATGTGAAAAATTTGCCATAAAAAAAATGTTGCCTTCAAAAAAAAAAAAAAAATTTGCCTTAAAAAAAATTGCCAGAAAAAATTGCCTTCAACCTTCAACTTACCACCACCTTAAAGCGGACAAAAGAGACTGGCACTGGAGAACACATATACATTCACACCCTTTAATGAAGCAAACTAATTGTGGTGGTTCTGGGCACAGAGGGAGGTCAGCACACGTAGCTCCCCCTGCAGGCCAGAACGCGCCAGGTCCCCCACACTAATGCCTTAACTCACTCAAATACAGTCAGCAGCTGGTTGAAGTGATTTCAGATCACTGATCCAGGGAACATGCCTCACATCCATTGAAAGAAGAACATATAAAACAAAAGGGGTATTAAGACTGACCATATCATGATATATAATATATATAATAACTATATCATGTAAAACAATAAAATAAAATGCATCTTATTCTCTTACAGTACATGTGATCCTGGCTGGCACCTCATAAACTTCAGATGTAAAAAACAAACATGAAATGCATCTTATTCTCTTACATGTGATCCTGGCTGGCACCTCTGCTGTCTTTTACTGCTGTGTTCTTCACTCCTTTCTTCTCACCCTGTTTTCATCTCTTCCTCTAGTTGTATCTCCTCCATTCTTTTCCTCACTGTGTTCTCTCTTCCTCACTCATTATACAGACTTTCAAACTATAACTATACAAACTATTAAACATCAACCTTATATCCATTCACGTTTTCTCGTAATCCCGTAACAGTACCTTGCTATGTTTCATTTTCATTATAACATAACGTTATGTTATGATAGCCAGCTAGCATTAGCAAACCGGAAAAGTAGTGTCAGTGAGTCAGTCACCTTTCTAATAAGATTCACAAACCTGAAACATCATCTATGTCATCACTGCTGGTGACGTCATTGTTGTCAGCTGCTGATACGGCTGCTGCAACAGTTCTTGGCGATTGTTTTTTTGAAAAAAACTTTCGGATATCCATGCTTACAAAGTCAGGCACTGATTGAGAGGCACTGATTGAGATCACTTCTTCTTCAGGGCAGGGCAGGCTACGCAGTACGCAGGCTAATGTCGCGCAGCTGCTGCCTCTCTGTTGGACTCCGGTACCGCACGTTACTCACGATATTTTTTTATTTATTTTTTTTGAAAGTAAAACATTCGGGGCTTTTCAGAAAACATCGGGGCTTGAGCCCCAGTAGCCACCCCCTAGCGCCGCCACTGCTGTTAATATTATGAGTTCAAGTAATGAGACTTTGTTTCCTGTGCTTTATTGTTTTTGTTAAGTCCGCTACCTTAAGTCATTTACTACTTCTGTTTTGGAGACACGGTTTTCTCCCATTTGATTTTCGTGCAAAGTTTGTGTCGCCAAAATGTGCTGAGAAAACATTTCTCCACACCATTCCACTGCCTCCACCAGCTTGGACTGTTAACACAAGGCAGGCTGGGTCCTTGGATGTTCACAGGTGTTTCTAATAAAGTGTTCGGTAATTGTATATTCAGAAGTATCCTTTTAAGAACGTTATCACACAGGGGTGCTTAGGTGGCGTAGTGCATTAAGCGCTGACCATGTACCGCAGGGATCCCGGTTCGATTCCAGCCTGCGGACATCCTGCATGTCATCCCTTCTCTCTCTCACCCATCCTTCCTGTCATAATCTCTACTGTGTCTGTCATTAAAAGGAAACATATGAGTGGGACTGCCCCACTCAGAAAAAACAACTTAAAAAAAAAAAAGAACTTCATCACCAACTACAAGGACCTCATCACCAACTACCACATACAGTGCCCTGTGTAAATAATGGGGTATTGAAGCATTTGAGGTTAAAGTAGAGATTCTCAACTTTTATTTCATGGTACTTTTGTACATTATTGGTTTCACCACTAAGAAATGACAATACTTTTTATGCATAGTCCCCCTGTTGTTTCAAAAACTGATGGGACAGATTGATCAAATGTCCAAATTAAGCACTCATTTTTAGTATGTGGTTGACAATCCTGTGCATGCAATGACTGCCTTAAGTCTGTGACCCCAGTGACCCCACCAGACACTTCGATGGTGCCAGTGGGCCAGACTACGACTCCTGAGTTGTTGTTTGTGTTGGTTTCGTTTGATACAACTGTCGTTTTGTAGATCCTAGTTGTGTAGGTTGTGTTTGTTAATCTTATGTGTGTAGCCACTTAGCCTTATTTGTATTTGATCTGTCAGTTAGGGTTAGAGTTAGGGTTCCACTTGGTCAGTTAATTAAATGACGTTATCCTTTATTTATACATAAGATTCATTTCGCACTTCTTTTATAGAGTCGTTTTCAGTTAATGTCTTTCTCTGAAACCTGTTTGTGTTACTTTTCTACAATAAATCTTGTTTATGTTATATTCTCCCATCTCCTCTGGTTCTTGTCCCCACGGCTTTATCTTATTGGCACATCCCATATCCCCTAGATCTTATATGCGGTCGTAACAGCCATCTTCTGTTGTTGTTTGTTTTGACACAGTTTTGCCTAAAATCTTATCACCAAGAAAATGAAATAGATGTTAATTTGTATTTAAATCTGAACTTTTTGGCCTTGAAAAAAACAAACTAGTTACTATGGCAGTATGTGTTATTTCGGTAATTGTCTTATTGTATGATGAAGCACCATTGAATGAATTTGGAGGCATTTGCTTGTACTTACATCTTGTAGCAGACAAGATGTTTCCGTGCACTTCAGAATGCATCCTACTGCTGCCGTCAGCAGTTACGTCATTAATGAAGACAAGTTATCCAGTTCTAGTGGCAGCTATACTGTACATGCCCTAACATCAACGCCCTCTCCACCATGTTTCACAGATGAGGTGGTGTGCTGTAAATCTTGGGCAGATCCTTTTTTCTCCAAACAGTCCACTTATAATCACAACAAGACCTTTTTCCAGACCTCTGCAGGGTTTTAAAGTACTTTTTTTTTTTACAAACTGTACATGACCATCCTTTTTGAGGATAACTAGTGGTTTGCACCTTGCAGTGAAGCCTCTGTCGTCGGGCTGTGATGTATGTTGCAGATGGTAGTCTACTCTGACATATTCAGGCCTACCTCCTGGAGAGTGGTCCTGTACAGTGGGACACTGAAGAAGTCTGCCTTGGCCAACCAGCCTGTTTGCAATTGCTGAGCTTTTTTTTCTCTTCTTTTTAATAATGTTCCAAACTGTTGATTTTGGCAAGCGTACAGTTGTAGTTATGTTTCAGATTGTTCAGCCCAATAAAGGCTTACTTGACTTTCATTGACACTGCTTTGGTCTTCATCTTGACTGACACCAATAACACTCCAAATTCAAACACCACAGCCTAGAACCAATACTAGACATTGACAGCTCTTTTATGCCTGTGCAAATGATGTGATGGAACATACCTGAAACTTACCAGAAACACATATCAAGCCAATTGTCCCATTACTTTTGGGTACCCAGAAATAGGGGATACACTATGCATAACAAGTGTTGTCATTTATGAATGGTGAAACCAGTGTGTACACAAGTACCATGAAATAAAAGATGAGAATCTCTACTTCAACCTTGCATTGTTTGATTTCAATTCCAAGCTTCTGGAGTGTAAAAGCCAAAAGAAGAAGAAATGCTTCACTGTCCCATTACACACAGGGCACTGTATGTCAACTTCTGCAGCACACACACCATTGGTGCTCCATACTCACTCCACTCAAACGCTTGGGAAAATTACAGCTACTGGACCACATGCTGAAACTACACACAGGCTGAACCACTAGAATCCTAAACATAGCACTCATATGACTCCAATCTCTCAGAAAAGCAGACCCCTTATATGCTTTGCTTTTGGCCTGTATTTTATAATATTCCAGATTATTTAGGTGAAAAATAGGTTATGACATCATCTGTATTCTGCCTTTTATACGATATATACTGTATATATTTCCAGATGAATAACTGGCCAAATACGTATCAAAAGGGCTGATATGGATCATGGATTTCTCTACCATTCAATAGGCAGTCCACTCGTTTTAGTAAACATATTTTTTAGTGTTCACAGACAGAGCGAAGAATACAAATTGCCCAGCCTGTATCATATTTCGGAGCTTTATGTGCAAATTCCAGAGTTATGGGTATGACATAATTCATGGCAAATTGGCCCACCTGCCATCTTCAAAGACTCTCGGGCTGTATTCTGTCTGCCATACTCCATTGCCAGATGACTCTTGGACATGTCTGTGCCACTTTCCACAATATAAATTCAAGTCTTTCTCTGAAAAACTTTGTATTTGGTCACGCCTTTTGGCCCGGGGCAATTTTGTTTCTCTCTCTTGAAGTGGGAAGACAATTTTCCTTGCTCTTCTCACACTTATTTTTTATTTTTTATTTTTTTTATTTTATCAAAGCACTTCTATTTTATCTTAATAAACGTTAATTTGATGAAATAGCAATTTGGGGGCTCCCTATCTGAGATCTGCTTTGATATCCAGGATGTCTGGCAGCAAAATAGATTTCCTCGATACAGTATATCTACGGGAAAGTTGATTCGAGATTTCCTGCATCGCCAGTGATTTGTTTCAATGAAATGACATAACCCGTACACAAGTGGGATGTATTTACCAAGAAGTCTAAGTCTTACAAAGAGGCCTGGGATGAATCCGCATGCTGTTCTAAAAAACGTGAGCCTTTACTGTAGCTCCAATACAAACTACTAGGGCTGAGAGGTAAGCTTATGACTACTGTATACCTATGGTGGTTTAACCATTCAATAGCATGGTAGATAGAGTATTGCTGTAAAATGATCTATGCATGTTAAACAGGGATTAGTAATTGGCAGACCTGTACTGTAATGTTTCATCTTGGAAGATTGACACCCAAAATCTTTTTCACTTGTGAAGCCGACCGACGAAAGATAAGACTCCTTTTCATGATTAAAAGATATCGCTTCATCTACGTATTAGCTACCGGTGATCCTTAAATATCGTATACCACCACATTAGCATGAAACTAAACACGTAATTGTCTCTCATTAACTTGAGGTATTTGATACCAAGGTCATTAGAATGCCCCCCCACCACCCCACCCCCCCTCACAGGTGCCTGTGGAGCACCAAGTCAGGCAGGTAATTGGGACCCCTTAATGTAGGGGTCAGCTTGTTAGGCATCATTATCCCACTCTCACCCCCTCTCTCTTCTCCATTGATCTCTACCAGGCCTAGCTATCCACCAGCCCCCCCCTTCCCCTCTCATCCAATTTTATATCCCTCTTACCACAACCAGCCCACCCTGACCACCCTTTTACACCCCTTCTCCCTCCAGCCTTAGAGAGGGTCGGCCGGAGTAGTGGGGTGTGTCCGTTGGGAAAGGGGGATCAAAGCCCTGGAGGGTCTCCGGAGAGGAAGGCTCCAGAGGCTGAGGGAGGTTAAACAGGCTTCCCGTCGCAGCCCACGCCTTATGGGGCTACAGTAGGCTAGGGCTGATTGGTTCCCTGGTCAGAGAGGGCAACAACAACCCTCTGTTCAATCCTCATAATGAGGAAAGGATGCTAACTTGGTTAGCATGATGTTGATGGCTATTGGGATAAGAGTGCTGATTGTCCTGGGGTGGCCGATAGCTTGGGAGCTTTAGGTTTAGTTAGCCTATGTGTTTTTGTCTCGCGGGCCTGAGCTCCCTCTTGTGTGTGTTACGTCTGTGTGTGTGTGTGTGTGTTTGTGTGTGTGAGTGTTTGTGTGTGTGTATGTGTGTGTGTGTGTGTGCCACGTCGGAGGCATGACAGGCGCGAACGCTGATTCAGTCTGGCGGTGGCAGCGTCTGAAAGAGCCGGGGAACTAACCAGGAGCAAATGATATTCATTGGACCTAAACGCTCTGGTTGGCCAGTCGGCTATGTAGCGACCGGCGGTGTCATGTTACATTATGACCTGAGGATGACGGGGGAGAGGACCCTGCTCTGAGGAGAGGAGAGGAGGAGGAGGAGGAGGAGGAGGATGAGTCTGTTGGATCTTCTAACCACTCAGAGATCCCCAAATATGCAGGCCATCTTCCAGCCTCTTTTGACAAATGACACTCCTTTATGTTTTTAACTGTCTTCTTTCCATTTGTAATAGTGTTTGTGTGTGTGTGTGTGTGTGTGTGTGTGTGTGTGTCTGTGTCTGTGTCTTTGTCTGTGTGGGCGTGGGCGTGTGCGTGTGTGTGTGTGTGTGTGTGTGTGTGTGTGTGTGTTTGAGGTAGGAGAGAGCCTCTTCTCAAAATAGCAGACACATAGTGCATGTGTGGTTACTGAGGCTAGTTTGAAGTGTCTTTTCCAAAGCATAACTCTATCCCTCACAACTGTTAAACTGAAAAATATATATATTCTTGGGGTTTTAGATCTGATTTCCTTTTTATTCTGACGCTGACAGCAGTGTGTGCGCATTGTGTCAACAGAGACAGTAACTGTCGGTCCATGCGGGCCAACATCTGCTATAAGACCCTCTCTATTCCTCATCCCACCGCATTGAGCATCAACTGCATCAAGCAGTCACACTCTCGCTGTGCTACCAATGGACTAGCCACATGTGGACAGGGGACTTGGAGGAGGAAAAGAAAGTACCACCGCAAACATTGAAAGAGAGTCATTGTTCCAGCAACAGGAAAACGGATTGAAAATAAACCAAAACAAAAACCCCTCTGTGACAAAAAAAACAAGAGGAATCTTTATAGAGATGAAACAATAGGCTACAATTCTGTTGCTTTTTGTCTGCTGAGACAAAAGAGGTGTTTATTGGCTGTGTGTTGGATGGCAGAGATTTGATTGTGTGAGAGGGAGAGCGGGACAGCTGTGAGTCTTCATGAAGACGAAACTCTGTGTTTATCCATTGTTAGTCCATACCTTGGGCATGCAGTTGTTTAGACTAAGCACAATTATTCACTGTCACCTTGCTCTGTCAGTACGATAATGAAGATGTTAGAGGATAGAGGAGAAAGAGAGGGAGGGAAAAAAAAAGAAACAGAGAAAGAGAGACAGAGTCATCAAGCGGAACAATGGAACTGTGGAATGTGTTTCGAGCTATGTGGTGAATGGCACAATTAATTAGTTGTCTTATTTTTACAGTTATAATGTAAATTGGGTTATTTGCGCTCCTGCCAAACTTCCAGACTGAGTCCCACTCTATGGCCTTGGTAACATCGATCAACTTCTCCAGCATGTTCTTTGGCAGAATATAGACCTATTATTAGGCAGTTGGTAATAATAATAATAATAATAATAATAATAATAATAATAATAACAATAATACATTAGACTTAAATAGCGCTTTTCTAGACACTCAAAGACGCTTTACAAACTGAAAAGATCGAGTGAGGTAAATAGAAGAAAGTATAGGGGCCTAATTAAGGTAGTGCTAGGGACACATGGAAAGGAGAGGGAGAGGCAGGTGGTAGGTAGGCAGTGATGTAGTGGTACAAAATCTAAATGCCAGTGACGAACAGCATCACTCATAGTATCAAAAACACAAATTAGATCAATTCTAATACTGTGTTATTTAAACTGCATTCTTTTTTATTGATTTATAGCCGAAAGAGGTCTCCTAATTAGTAAAAAAAAAAAAAAAAAAAAAAATCTCTTTGGTCAAAAAGGGGCACACCTCTAAATGCCCATAAACATAATGTAAGCTAATTGTGCCAAGGTTTGTGTGGCTTTGTGGTTTAATAAGGCAAGATATTGATTTATATTATGTATACAGCAGCATGATGGTATAATATTATGGTCAGTGCTGATAGTGTCGATCAGCTCTCCTGGAACAATAAAAGAGGGGTAAGTGCTCTGATCCCATTCTGAGAGGTGGATAAACAGCATAAAATGGTAAATGGACTGACTTATATAGCGCCTTATTCCCGATGTTTACAACGGCCTCTCATTCACCCATTCACACGCACATTCACACACCAATGGCGGCAAGTTACCATGCAAGGCGCCCAATGCAATGAGGCCCGCTCATTGGGATTGGCAATTTGAGCAATTCCGTGTCACCTCGACATGTGGCCAGTCGGGGTTCAAACCGCCGATCTGCCGACCTTGCGGTTATTAGACACCGGCTCTACCTCCTGTGCCACAGCCGCCCCCTACGGTGTGTTTAGCCTCCACCACATCCCTTTTGGTAGGCCTCTCTCTGCCACTTTGATATGTTTACATTGACATTTTAGTCATTTATCAGTAAGTGAATCAATTATACATCAGTCATTGATAAGAACAAGTGCTGGGGATGATCTCTCCCCCTCCTCTGCCTCTCTGTGCCCCACCTCAACCCTTCTCCTCTGTCATCCCCTCTTTTCTCTCCTTTAGTCCACCCCCCCTTCTTCTGCTCCTTCTCCCCTCTCCTTTCCTCACTCTTTCCTCCTCTACTCTGTCCCTTTCCTTCCTCTTCCTCCTCCCCCTCACCTCCATGCACTACGACAGGCAGGACGAGTGCATTTCTATCAAACAGTTGATTGACGATTGATCGACAAATAATACAATACACTATTTCTCATTATTGCCCTCCAAGTTTCCTATTTTGTCGTCGCCATTGCTCCGGGCAGGTTTGACCTCTGGTTTGACCTTTCGAGTTAGTCAGGTGGAGCAGGTAGCGCTGCAGTATCTTCTTCATCCCAGGCCTGTGCCTGCCTTGTACTAGCCGTTAGCCCTAGTGTCTCCGGAGCGCCACAGCTGCACCAACATCTGTGTGCTGTTTCTCTCTCGTTCGCCCCGCTCCCTCAGATATCCTGCCATCCCTGTGACGGGTATGAATAAAGAAGGGAACAATCTGGAGCCTCTGTTGCACAACACGCCGCCGGGACCAAACACCTATCAATTATAGATCTCTGCACGGATTACACTCCCCCCCCCCCCCCCCCTACCTTTATTATTATTCTTTTTAAATTCCTTGTATTTTGTCAACAAGGTCGGTAGAAGCTGGGTGTTCACTTGGGAGGGTGGTAAGGTTGTTGCGTGGCTTTTTTTCTTCTCAAAAAGGGGGTGTCCCGCTCCCCAGGGGCTGGGGTCATTCCCAATTCAATTCAGTCAATTCAGAAAGTGAATTAAATCGATCTGTTAGTTAAATAGTTAAAGTTAGTGAGTATAGTATAGAGTATAGACTATATCCATTCGATACAAAGGTGACCATAATATGAATGCATGAGCTGCAACGTTTGCAGGAAAAGTGCTATACAAATAAAAGTTATTATTATTATTATTATTATTATTATTATTATTACGTCTGAGCGTATTTTTGCTAAATAACCACATTACTGAAGAGTACAGTAGATTAAGTTAGTTTAAGTTCATGAGCTATTTGTTTTACCCTAAGTATCAAACACCCTTCCTAATTCCATTCCATGTATTACAATGAGCCCATCCTCTCATTCTTAGCTCCACCAACCTTCCAGCCTTCCCTGCTCTACATCCATTCTTATTAGCCCGGCCAAACGTTAGGCTATGTAATAACTACATGTTAGAGAGGCATTCTGGCCCGTGAGAGGGTGCACACAATGGTGTAGAGGGCGGGAACATGTTAATATGGTGTGAGACTGGTAATGGTTTTATGATTGGATAATTAGAGGAAGGTGGATAATTAGGGAATGCTCGGTGCTTGGAGTGTGTGTGAACAGAAATACTCCCTGCTGGCTGTGGAGGAGTGTTTATGGGCTGGGGTGTGTGTGTGCGTGTGTGTGTGTGTGTGGGGGGGGGGGGGTGTGTGCATATGTGTGTGTGTGTTTGGATGTCACCACTACTGGCTGGGAGTATAAATCCTTACTGCAAAGAGTACACAGACCTCCATATGGTGTGGCAACAGATACCGTATGTAGAAAAGGGGGAAAAAATATGGTTGACTCCAGGCTATGCGACTGCCAAGACCTTACTTTTGCAATGAGGAGGAAACCGATACTCAATAAATACGCTGAATAACAACAGGTCTATATTGTTTGAAAGCTCTTTAATCTTAAATCTTGCTTTCTACCAGACTTTAGTACCTCTTAAATGGACCATCTGTGACTTTCATTCCCTGTCAAAAGTTTGTAAAACAGTGGGGTTGGGTCTTGGCAAATCTTACACCACCACTAAGTCATTTGATTTCAGTAGTAAATCGCTACCATGTTTAGCCAAAACTTGGCTAAAAATGGACACTAATTTTAGTCATTTACAGTAATTTACAACCCAATGTTTTGTTTTTTTAGACAATATAATTCAATACGTTTTTTTATAAACAATATAATTCAATAAGGAACCAAATGGTTCAGTAACTATGGTGTATTTAGTACTACTATTCAATATTCTTCCAATCCGACACAATCTGAGATGTGGAAATCCACTCAAATGTTTGAGCTGTATTGGACAGTACTGCAGCACTGTGACTCCTGCTGATGTTAGACTGGTGGATTAATCCTTTGGAAAATGAGTCTGAAGCTAACAAGTTCTCCTCTCTGCCATCTCCAGACATCATTAAGGCTGGGCTATAGCCCCAGGCTGCTCATGGACTTGTTCTTCAAAACTGTACACTTTATCCATAATTCAGCCATCTTCTCTGAATTATTTAAGCAAATAGTGGGGGGAAAATAATGGAGTTCACTGAATCTTACTTACACAACACACAATTTTAATGTTGATTTGAATGTTTGAGGCTTTCCGATGCGGTGAGGGGGGATAAGTAGTGCTCACTTCCTCCTCGGCTTGACCAGGGTTGGACGAGCATTTCTTTACCTCATAAACACATTAGCACAGGATGAGAGCTGTAAATAAATTATTACCAAAACACATACAAGTACACACACACACACACACACACACACACACACACACACACACACACACACAGATATTGTACATACACCCCACGTAAACTTACTATATAAGCAAACACACACATGCACCAATTTTCAGTAGTATAATTTTTATAGTAGTGTTGGATTTATTATATCATAATTCTACAGTGAGGACAGTAAGGAAAGATAAGTGGTTAGTTTCTATCAATAATGAATATTGTCCTGTTTGCCAATTGGTTACTTACCTGTATTTCAAAGATAATGTGCTCTTAATTTTGTAATCACACACTCCTCATCATGATAAAAACACTACACCATTTCTCATGAAACACAAGGCACTGTTAGGTGAACATGGCTAATTGTGTTTAACATGCCAAGTCAATTTAACTTAAAGAGTGCCTTCATCCTCCTTTTCTGTTCTTCTTTCTTCTACCTTTGACTGACCACATCATCAAAGACCACTGTCATTACTTCTTGAAACATCATCCCCTAATGCAGCTCTTCCTCTCTTCCATTCTTGCTACAATAATGAGGACCAATTGGATAAGAATCATAAGAATCATATACACTATATGCATAAACACATGCACGGAGGCACCACACACACACACACACACACACACACACACACGCGCACACACACGCACACACACACACGCACTCTCTGACGATATCTCTGAGTGTGAATAGGCGAAAGGTAGAAAGGGCTGTGTTCAAGAGGGTTGATCGTGTATTTAAAAGGCCAAAAGAACATTAATTGCTTTCTCTCCATGAGCCTGGTGTTGAATCATTTAGTCCCTGAGGTGGGGCAGCCATGCAAATTGTAACGCGGGAAAAGAATCAGCAATTCCCCAGATGGGAGATGGGTGGGCCATAAATAAATAAAACATACACATTTCCTCCAGTGCTACCCCTGGCTTAGGGGCTACATCAGCAGATATAGTACAACACTGAGAGGTTGTATGGATAGAGTCAGTAAACCTATATTTATCAATCTGACTAGCTCAAGTGTGTAAGTGGAGAATGTGGGGTGTGTGTGTGTGTGTGTGTGTGTGTATGTGTGTGTGTGTGTGTGTGTGGGGGGGGGGGGGGGTTGCTGTATGTATCTGGAACAGACGGGAACTTGGAGAACCTAGGGACTTGGTGAAGGCCTGCATGCCAGAAAATGTCCTCAGGATATACACAGTCACTCACTCACTCACTTGTGTGTACTCACCCATCTCTCTCTCTCTCTCTCTCTCTCTCTCTCTCTCTCTCTCTCTCTCTCTCTCTCTCTCTCTCTCTCTCTCTCTCTCTCTCTCTCTCTCTCTCTCTCTCTCTCTCTCACACACACACACACACACACACACACACACACACACACACACACACACACACACACACGCACGCACACACACATACATAGTCCCCTGATACTGTACCTTTCAGCTGTGGCAGAATCCATCCATGTCTGGCTGATGCGAACGTGACAGGTAGGACAGTCACTGAGAGGGGTGTGACATCCACCACCTGGTAAACAATTAGTGATTAGTGGTTAGTGATTTTCTACTTCACCTGTGCGTACCCAGTGTCCTATCTCTTTGCTCACCTGACTCCCTGCTTGTTAAAGCTCTCAGGCCCTTCCCTTTTGACCCAGAGCTGTTAAAGTTCCTTTGTGTGACACCTATTTGTGTTCTACAACTCATGTCTCATCTGGTTGGTGTATATGGTAAACCCGCTGGTAACAGCGATCTGGCGTTACACAATTCTACTGGTCCTACATGAACAACAAGGCAGCATGTTAATGCAATGCGATACCCTTCTGGCTATTTTAGCAGCAACATATCCATCATTTCTGTCCAGCCATGTTTTCCACATTCCTGACTCGAAAGATCAGAGGCAAATCTTGTGAGGACGACATATTGTTTCCGGAATATTCTCCTCTGCTTGTCACACAGTATTTCATGCCCTGTTCTGTTTCGTAAATGTTTCACACATGGCCTCGGCTGAGGTGAAACTGTCTTTTCTCTTTATGCCTTTTTCACCAACAGAATCTCATGTTTAATTGTTAGGAATTATTTTTTTTTAAAAGCTGAACACCAAATTTGGATGGAAAAACAAACAAAGAAAACAAACGTTTTGCAAAATGTCATGTATTATTTGTCGATCAATCGTCAATCGACTGTTTGATAGAAATGCACTCATCCTGCCTGTCGTAGTGCGTGGAGGTGAGGGGGGGAGGAGGAAGAGGAAGGAAAGGGACAGAGTAGAGGAGGAAAGAGTGAGGAAAGGAGAGGGGAGAAGAAGAAGGGGGGGTGGACTAAAGGAGAGAAAAGAGGGGATGACAGAGGAGAAGGGTTGAGGTGGGGAACAGAGAGGCAGCGGAGGAGAGGTAAAGAGAGAGAGAGGAGGGGGAGAGAGATCATCCCCAGATAAAGGTATGAGACCCAGACGCCAAGGCTAATTTGACACGTTTCCCAGAATCCCTTTCTCACTGTCTACCACCATCAACACATTTATACCCCCCTGGCCTTGATTCCAAGGGAGATGAGGCCTCCGATGTCTAGCACAGGTCTGGTGAACGGGGGGGGGGGCTTTTCCTAATAGACAGGCTAAACATAGGGCTGGGTTCCATCCCCATCCTTTATTGTGGTTCAGAGAGAGAGAGAGAGAGCAAGGGAGAGAGAGAGAGATGCCAGCAATCATTGTATCCAGCTTTGGGTATTGTTATGTGTTCCAGGGAAATTGGAGGCATATGAGGTTTTCCAGGGCCTCAACTGGTCTCTCTCTCTCTCTCTCACACATGCACGCACACGCACACACACACACACACACACACACACAGTCATCATGAAAAAGTCTGTGACCAAAGGCTCTCGTCATGGTCCTGCTCACATGCTCGGCAAACTGATGCAGCATGGTGTTCACGGACTTCCCCACTCCCAACTTTATTATTCCCAGACAGTCCTACAGCTGCGTTGGGAAAAGCGTGGAATACTGTAGATGAAAACAGGGAAGCCGAACGATCCTTCATCCATGTGATTTATGCCTTTAGGAGGGAGAGTACTGGGTGCACAAAATGTGATTGAACTAAAATAAGATGATGGTTTTAATTTATTTGAGCTTTAAAGCATTTTTCCTGTAACACCTTCTATTTGATAGTGCATGTTGACATTCTCTGTACAATCCTGGTTGATTGGGTTTGAAGTTGAACAAGTCATTGGATAGTGACTATTGCTTGTTTTTTCCCCTACAGCTCTCTACTGTATCTGTAGTGGAGGCTTAGTGGATAGTGAGTTGGACTGGTGATCAGAAGGTCATGAATTGAAATCCCACCTGGGAACACCACCACTAGTGTGCCCTTGAGTAAAGCCCTAAATTACTCCAGGGAGATTGTCCCTGTAATCTCTAATTGTAAATCGCTTTGGATAAAAGTGTCTGCTAATTGGTTAAAATGTAAAATATAAGACCATTGACGATACGACTGACTACACTCACACTTAAGCTCATGTGGCTCACCTTGACACTTCCTACGAACTCCTCTTGTCTCGTTTAATGAGATATGCAGTGTGAATTGTTAATTACACAAACTCTAAGAGTCCCCTAATGACCCCGTTTGGATTATGTTTTTAAAACAATTACTGTTGTCTGTGCTGAAGTGGGTTAGGGAGAAAATGAGGTTGTGTAGAGACACAACTCTGTTACGACTGAAACAAAGGAAGTGTGATGTAAGCTTTAAGTTTTATTATAATAGCTGTGAACTTCCTGCATATCTCACTCTCTGCATCTAGATTGTAAACGCATGTTGTTACCTCAAAGTTGCCATCCACTGTAAGGTGTTTTTAAAACTCTCTTTTACATGATGGTATGAAGTTAATGCCTAATACTGCCTAACCACCATGCAATTTGAAGTTAATAAAGATGAACTTACTGAATTACATAAGGATATTACAAACTCACTCACCCTCACATAGTATAATGTATCTTTAGTTTTTTACCTATCCTGCAAAAAATCATTGTCATGCGTCAACCAGGATACACAATTACGACTGCGTACTATTGTGTATAGATGCACAATAATAAGGACATATGTATGGCACATTATTCTGTGTGTTTTTACGTGTGTGTTAGTGTGTGTTTGTGTGTGTGTGTGTGTGTGTGTGTGCTTACAGTACGTACAGTACATGAAAACACTCATGTGTGTGTGTGTGTGTGTATTTACTGCCGGTGCAGGATTGACATGTGATTAAGACTGTTTCTCCAGTTTGGTTACGTCTAAATACAGCCTTGTTTCCATGAATCTAGCCCAGTGTGCGTTGGCTGGGCAGCCCCGGCCTGTTGGCTCTGGTATGAATAACAGTAATTGTTCACGAGCTCTCGCTCTCCCTTTGTGCCCCTGCCAGCTGGCATATAAGGCCCCCCGCCAATAATACCCCCCATCACACACACACACACACACACACACACACACACACACACACACATTGTCACATGACACCCCAGCTGTGTCCACATGTTCCCCAGGTCACCGCATCAGCTCGGATAACACAGGAGTTTGATCAACCCCCCCCCCCCCCCCCCAGACACTACACACGCTCACACACACACACACACACACACACACACACACACGCACACACACACGCACACACACACACACACACACACGCACGCACACGCACACACACACACACACACACGCACACACACACACACACACATCGCTCACCCCCTCCCCTCCCCTTCCCCCCCACTATCCCTCCAGTCTGATGTTTTCCAAATGATCTCATCAGATTACCCCCAGATTGCTACCTATTACAGCCCCACTACTTATATAGCAATTTAGCCGGGAGAAAATTGCCCCCGCTCAGAAGGCTAATTTTCAGGGGTGACATTTTGCCACATTGGCTGCTGGATGGAGGGGACTGATGGTACCAAAGTCATTAGGGCTAAATGACCCCCCGGGTTCATGTACTGACAGGGGTCTTCACACTATAATGTCCAGCTGTTTATCTAGAGATCGGCATGAATGTTGGGGAAGGGGTGATGGTATGGGCAAAAGATCTGGTGGGACATGCATCGGAATTGATCAGACATGTTGTATCTAAGAGGGTTTGGAATATCAACGATTTAGAGGATGAAGTGTTAGTGAGCGTGTATTTGCATGTTTACCTTCAAAACCAATCAAATTCGATGTATACTTGTAGCATTTATTTGTGTGTGAATGTTTGTTCGTGTGCTTATAGAAGTGGGACTCTGTGTGAGTGCATTGAGACCCAAATAACATTGTTCAGTCCCCTATCCCCCGCACTCAACATTGACAGTAGGTGTCACCCATTGGGTGTGTGTGTGTGTGTGTGTGTGTGTGTGTGTGTGTGTGTGTGTGTGTGTGTGCGCGTGCATGCGTGTGTGTGTGTGTGTGAGTATTGAGCAGCGATTACTCCCGCTCTTGGTTAAACAATGCTGATGACAACAGTGGGGTTATCGACCATTGCACTGAAAGGATACTCAGCGAATGGGATAATTGATATGTGTCGTACGGTACAAATTCAAACACGTCGCACACACGCACACACACACACACACACACACACACGCACACACGCACACACATACACACACACACACACACACACACACGCACGCACACACACACACACACACACACACACACACACGCACACACTTGCACACACACGTGCATGCACTATGGACTCTCAGAAAGAGAGCCTCACATGGATTAGATGTGGTGCTTTTGCTGGATTCTAAGCCTGCACAGGGCATTGTTGCCAGGCCAACAATGTTGACGACAATCATTCCTTGGCATGATAAGGCTCTGAGCAAGCATAGGAATGCCCAGTGAGGTTGTGTGTGTGTGTGTGTGTGTGTGTGTGTGTGTGTGTGTGTGTGTGTGTGCACGTGTCTGAGGTTGTAACACATAGTGTGTTGGCTACTGTTAGGGTGAGCAATTACTCTTGAACAATTTAGTAGAAAAATCAGACACATTTTACTGCTGTTCATTCTTTCATCTCATGCACCACAGTCACCTCGTTAAGTGGAAAGATTAGATAGAGAAGTAGATCTGTGGGGTTTTGCTGGAGCCAACACAAAGTGAATGATAGGCTGGAGTCTAACTCCTGTCTTAATAGTATTTAAATTCAAAGTAGAGCCAAAACCTAATGTAAAATACATCAACAATCCCCGGAGAGTTATGTACTGATCTTGATTATGAACCGACCACTGGATTTACTGTGGAGGAAATCCGGGTGAGGTAGTAAAAACGAAATCATGATATTATAAATATGCGGCCTATTAAAACGCGAGAGGACTTAGCCAAAAATAACCATGCCGCTGCCCAAGGCTGATATATGGCCCGTCGATTTGCCTAATGCACATTTCTCTGTATATCTTTCAGCATGTGGAACATCCCAGCCCGCACTGATTAATTAAGTACATGACATTCTATACTAGATAAAAACAATTGATAGCTCTCATACAGTATGTTCTAGTCAGAAGTTGTGAGGGCCCTTTGAGGTTGGGTTTGTGTGCCTTTGTGTGTGTGTGTGCATATTTGCATTTGCCTACCTAACTGCCTGCCTGCCTGCTTGCCTACCTACCCGTCTGTCTGTCTGTCTGTCTGTCTGTCTGTCTGTCTGTCTGGTGAGAGACACCAGAGATCCACAATGATTCGATAGAGCCAGGCATTAGTAAAGGCAAAACGGTGGAATCATGGCCTAATGATGACCAATTTGGGGACCTCTAAGGACCCCAGCTGCGTCAAGGTCCAGAGGTATTGGCCCTTGATGAGCTAAACCAAAGCCCATTTACCTCAGCCCTCTCCTCAGTGCCTACCACCGTCCCAACATCACATATATGCATAATGGAGAAATAATGGACTTCTTTCTAATAATTTGTTTAGAGGAGAGAAACAGAGGGAATGAATTTGAGTAGCCAGACCTCTAGACTAACATGGCCCCTGTGGCCATAACATGATTAGAATTTAAACTATGAGGCCAGAGAGTTTTTTTTTTCTTCCAGGGTTAGATGAAATATTGAGATAGAGCCGTGCCTTTGCTCTCCTCTCAGCTCTGTGACATTCTCTGTCTCTGACAGTTGTCTGCCAATCAAAATGATTGACAGGTAACACGGAGGGAACACAGAGGAGTCAGCTGACCTGGTTTGTTGTACTCAGCGTGGTGGCAAGAGGCTCGGAATAACCCAACCAAGTCATGACAACTGAGACACTAGGTAACACTTTATTTTTTATGGCCTCATTTTAGTGTTGTTTACTTGGTACTGTATAGAACTGTGTAACACTACTATGTGTACCGTACTTTGCGGTACTTACACTTCAAAGATTCCGACTGGTTCCACCACTTTATCACTTTATTACTTTATTATTACTTACTCTACTTATTTTACTCTACTCTATTATTGTGATTTTGTATCTTGCTTCAATGCCAATGTTGAGGAGCTTAAGCCAAACAATTTGACTCTTGTGTACTCGTGTACATTCTGGTTCTGAACATAGTATGTTGCGACCACATGCCATAACATCTACACTCATTTTAGGATAACTGTATACAAAATACTTTATTATTATAATAATCACCGCTTAACTGTACAACATCCTTAGTCTCCTTGACCTTAGAAGAAAAAATTATAGTGTGTAAAACACGATGCATTTACCACAAGAGGGAGCTAGGATGGGAACTAGTGACCATGATCGAGAACTTGGAAACAGCAGGAAACTGCTTTACTCCTTCAGATCCAAGAGAGACCCAAAAGATAACACTGAGACATATAGTGGATCATACCTCTGCAATACCTCTGCAAAGACTCCTGTGGTCTTCACACTGATATCTTTCTCAAGTGTTTTCTGATGTTTTGGGTTCATAGGTCTCAAAGGAACTGTAAGTGACCCCTGAACTGTAAGCAAACTGAGACATTTCTTAGCTTCAGAGAAATTCTCCAATAGAGTGGAGAGAGAGAGAGAGAGAGAGAGAGAGAGAGAGAGAGAGAGAGAGAGAGAGAGAGAGAGAGAGAGAGAGAGAGAGAGAGAGAGAGAGAGAGAGAGAGGGAAAGAGAGAGAGATGGAGAGAGAGAGAGAGAGAGGGAGAGGGAGAGGGAGTAGTTTTTGGTTTGATCTGATTCTAATTTTAAAGTTAATTGCAGCCTGATGTCACGGTGTGTGTAATCATTGTAGAATCTGGGCAAACAGAGGCTGAAAGCTGCTGGGCAGGTGCACTACAGACCTACTCAATAGAGCTGTCCTTTTATCAACACTATCAGCCTTGAAGGGACATAGACGGCGACACACACACACACACACACACACACACACACACACACACACACACATTTCCATCTCTTCATTACTTCCAACTATCTTTCCCAGAAACTCTTTCTATGATTTTTCATTCACTCTCTTACCCTCCCTCACTACTTTCCTCCTCTCTTCACACTTCCTCTTTCTCTCCCTCTCCTTTCTCCGTCTCTTTCCATCCCTCGCTTTCTGTTATGTGCACTCTCTCCCTTTCTTTCCCTCCCGTTCTCTCTCTCCTGGGTGTTGTGCCATCACCTCAGCCCTGGCCCATCACATGTGCTGACAATAACTTGAATTCTGCTCAAATTGCTGTTCATTAACAAATAATAACTTGCAGCCTAGTTTATTTACAGTACGAAGCAAAAGGTTCGAGGTCTAATTGTTTGCCCCTCTTAAATCAGCGTGATGCTCTTCCCCCCCCCCAAGCCGTCGTCCCCTTCTGATGATGTCAGGGAGGGGGGAGGTGGCAGGCAGGCTACAATGGGGGTGCGGAGCGCTGAGTGACTGCAAGAGCCCCAGTAATCCTCTAGTTCAGGATGGGACCCGCTGGGGCCCAATGAAAGAGGTAATAGAATCCCTGTGTATGTCTGTTCCGCTGCGGGGGGAAAGATTAACACTAGTGTCATATTCCGCTCACATGCCAGACAGTGGGGTTTCTGTCATAGCCCCTAACAAGGCTGGACGTTAGGGCGGCTTTCGCCTCAAACAGATTTGGACACAGTAGAGCCTCTTATTTTGTCTTTATCAGACCGAAGGGTATGTATGTCTAGAGTTTGTGGCAGATTAGTGTATCAGGTAATACTGTTATGGAATTCTCGTTCACATTATGGAGGAGAAGAATTTTGCTCTGCGATGTGCATGTGCATGTGTTATGGGTGTGTGTGTGTGTGTGTGTGTGTGTGTCTCTGTCTGTGTGTGTGTGTTCACACTTCAAATGAGTGTGCCTGTGTAGAGAGAGAGAGAGAGAGAGAGAGAGAGAGAGAGAGAGAGAGAGAGAGAGAGAGAGAGAGAGAGAGAGAGAGAGAGAGAGAGAGAGAGAAAGAAAGACAGAGACAGAAAAAGAGAAGGAGTTTGGGCTCGGGGGAGGGTGGGGGTGTTGTGGAGGGGGGGGTTGTGAAGCAGATGAATGCTCCCTCCCCAGTCTTATTCAGTTGCCCAGTTCCATTTTAGTGCCAGCGAAGTGGAGACCTGGTGGATCATTTCCTGGAGTGCAATGACGTCTGTGGAAAAACAGAACAACAGAGGAAGAAAAGACACTGGCCCAAAGGCAGCCTGAGTGGTGTCAAAGTCAGGAAGAAGAGTTCCCAAGTCTGCTGGATGTACAGACAATATTAGTACCCAAATATGTGTGTGTAGGGAGGGAGAGAGGGGGGTGGGGGGGGAGTCGTGAAATGGTTGATGTTACAACCCTTTGGTCTAGGGAACCAGGGCCTAACATATTGCAGCGATGTTGTGTCGGGGGTGTGTATGCGATATCAAACAGAAAACGTTGCAAAGGCGTTTTGAATTGAAGAATTTATTAAGTAAGTAACAAAAAAAAACGCCAGAAGGAAACCAATGGGACGCTGAACGGTGCCAAAATAATAAACAACAGAAAGCCCCGACTACCTAGCCACACCAGCTCTAAGATACATAGGAAAAGGTTGGCATCCGTTCCTAACCTGATGGATATAACAGAAAGGTCTCTACGTGTTGATATGTAGACCCATGGGTCCATCTTACTGGGCCTGCATGTAGAAACATACAACAAAAACCCGCTTGTTAAGTCGTGACGTGTTTCCGGGGCCAAAGTTGGCTGAGGCGCTGTCTTCGAAATGGAGAAATACTAATAATAATTAATTATATTTATATAGCGCTTTTCCGAGGCTCAAATACCCTGACAATATGGAGAAAACGGGAAAGTGCTGTGTCCCTTGTTGAATGAATAGATCTGAGTCTAAAAAACGAATAAACTGTCATTCTACCGCTGTAGTACACTGGTACTCTGGTGCGGAGAATTTCTGGTTTGAACCCGGAAATGGCTAAACGTCACTTTTGACGTCAGACTTAACAAGCGGATACCGAGTACAGGTTCAACTATGAGCCGAAACGAAAATGGACTTAGCCACAGGACTTCCAAAGAAACATCAAACACAACACAAAAGATGGCCCTCGAACAGAGGACAGAGAGGGCTCTTTAAACAGGCAGGTGAGCTGCCGATTGGTCCAGTACAGGCGCGCTAACGATGACGGACGTGATGTTAGGCCAATCGTGGGGCGGAAACCTGCATCGAGTTAGTGAGAGGAGAAGAGAAACAGGAACACAGAAACACAGGACGTGGGACGTAACAGTTGAGTCAGCAGCTCGCAGTGGTTTGGATCCCCGGTGGGCCACGTGTTGAAGTGTCCCTGAGCAAGGTACTAAAGTAAACCCCTTGCACCGGGGTCGCCTATAATGGCTGTGACCCCTTGCCTAGATGCCCCCTCTAGAGCACAAATGCATTTCGTCGTACTCTGTGCAAAGACAAACTTTGAATCCCTTTCCCTTTCCCCTTGAGACTCACTTTAATATAATAAAATATATATATATATATATATAATATAATATATAATATAATAATCAGTGTATTCAGGCAGCCATGTGTGTCATGACAGATTCATGTTGGCATAATATACAGTATTGCACAGAGGAAGCATCTTTTAGCTCTATACTCTATACTCCAGTTTGTATTTGATATC
Source organism: Nansenia antarctica (assembly GCF_963989245.1). Taxonomy (NCBI): domain Eukaryota; kingdom Metazoa; phylum Chordata; class Actinopteri; order Argentiniformes; family Microstomatidae; genus Nansenia; species Nansenia antarctica. The sequence goes on along the minus strand of NC_137692.1, from coordinate 16,605,052 downwards.
AAATAGAAATGACAACCCTTTTTATACATAGTCCCCCTATTTCAGTGAACCAGTAGCTTGACATATGTTTCTGGTACGCCAGGTGCGTTCTGTCACATCAATGGGTCGCAGACTTCAGGCAGTTATTTAGTGCACAATGGATTGTTGACCAAATACTCAACGTGAGAATCTCTACTTTGGTCCCATAGTAAATGTTTGATTTCAAATCCAAACTGTGTTGAAGTATAGCGCTAAAAGAAGACATAACACTTTCTCTTTCCAATACTCATGGAGGGCACTGTATATGTATTTCAAGATGTACTGTATACATTTGTGTTTGGAGTTTGTCAGAGTGTGTGAGGTTGAGAGCTGGCACTGTAAGAAAGAAGGCTTGACTTGGCCTTCAGCCTTTGCAAGAGGATTGCACAGACACACACACACACACACACACACACACACACACACACACACACACACACACACACAGGAATAAAGAGACACCATGTTGCCAATATTTTTTTGCCAAAGGTTCAGATCCAAGGGAACTGAAGAGTCCATGAGCTCAGTGAGGCAGCACTGACCGACTATAACAGTAGCTGTGGTAGCAGCGATGAGAAGCAAGTTATGAGTAGAAATCCAGCCTGCTCTGGCTAGGCTCAGAAGTCCAATCGTGTGTGAGTCTTCAGTCCTGGCCAGGCTTCAGAGGAAGTGTGTACTTCAGAGGAAGCGTGTGTGTGTGTGTGTGTGTGTGTGTGTATGTGTGTGTGTATACAGTATATGTGCGTGCACACACACACACACACACACACACACACAGACACACACACACACACACACACACACACACACTGATGCTGGAGCTCAGCTGTCCAACACCACCTCTCAGCTCATTAAACCAAATCCCAGAGACTGGACTGAGGAATTTAAATGAGACCCCTCCTTTGAAGTTTGGGAAGTTCCCCTTTAACCTCCATAGGCTCCTGTATCCTCACACCCTTTCCACTACACCCTCTACTCTACTACACCCTCTACTACTACTACACCCTAGAAATAGTGGCTTACGTCAATGTGGGAGGGGCTTAGACAGTTAGGGGGAGTGGCGTATGGCAATGTGGGAGGGGCTTAGACAGTTATGGGGAGGGGCTTAGACACTTAGGGGGAGTGGCCTGTATCAAAGTGGGTGTGGCTTAGACAGTTAGGGGGACTCTACTACTACACCCTCTCTCCTACTACACCCTCTCTACTACTACACCCTCTCTACTACTACACCCTCTACTACTACACCCTCTACTACTACACCCTCTCTCCTACTACACCCTCTCTACTACTACACCCTCTCTACTACACCCTCTACTACTACACCCTCTACTACTACACCCTCTACTACTACACCCTCTCTACTACTACACCCTCTCTACTACACCCTCTACTACTACACCCTCTACTACTACACCCTCTACTACTACTACACCCTCTCTACTACTACACCCTCTACTACTACACCCTCTCTACTACTACACCCTCTCTCCTACTACACCCTCTCTACTACTACACCCTCTACTACTACTACACCCTCTCTACTACTACACCCTCTACTACTACTACACCCTCTCTACTACTACACCCTCTCTACTACTACACCCTCTCTCCTACTACACCCTCTCTACTACTACACCCTCTCTACTACACCCTCTACTACTACTACACCCTCTACTACTACACCCTCTCTACTACTACACCCTCTCTACTACTACACCCTCTACTACTACTACACCCTCTACTACTACACCCTCTACTACTACTACACCCTCTACTACTACACCCTCTCTACTACTACACCCTCTACTACTACTACACCCTCTACTACTACTACACCCTCTCTACTACACCCTCTACTACTACACCCTCTCTACTACACCCTCTCTACTACACCCTCTCTACTACTACACCCTCTCTACTACTACACCCTCTCTACTACACCCTCTCTACTACTACACCCTCTCTACTACACCCTCTCTACTACTACACCCTCTCTACTACTACACCCTCTCTACTACTACACCCTCTACTACTACACCCTCTCTACTACTACACCCTCTACTACTACACCCTCTACTACTACACCCTCTCTACTACTACACCCTCTCTACTACTACACCCTCTACTACTACACCCTCTCTACTACTACACCCTCTACTACTACACCCTCTCTACTACTACACCCTCTCTACTACTACACCCTCTCTACTACTACACCCTCTCTACTACTACACCCTCTACTACTACACCCTCTACTACTACACCCTCTCTACTACTACACCCTCTCTACTACTACACCCTCTCTACTACTACACCCTCTACTACTACACCCTCTACTACTACACCCTCTCTACTACTACACCCTCTCTACTACTACACCCTCTACTACTACACCCTCTCTACTACTACACCCTCTACTACTACACCCTCTACTACTACACCCTCTACTACTACACCCTCTCTACTACTACACCCTCTCTACTACTACACCCTCTCTACTACTACACCAGTGGAGGCTCCTCCATAGAGGTGGAGGAGGCCTGGCCTCCCCAATAATTTGAGAGAAGAGAGAGAGATTTAAAAAAGCAATAATTATATTTTTTATCAGACACACAACATACAATTCAGAACAATACTTCATCCATTTCTAATATTTATCCTGCAGAACAGCACTCATACACGCGTGTGGCGGAAAAAGGTACTACACGGAGGCCAGGCCTCCTGTCGGAAAGTGGTTTCTCATAGAAGTCAATGTAATGCAATTTTTTTCATGGCAATATGTGATTGGCCAAATCACTGAAAATGGGTGGGAACAGGAGGCCTGGCCTCCGTGTAGTACCTTTTTCCGCCACACGCGTATGAGTGCTGTGCTGCAGGATAAATATTAGAAATGGATGAAGTATTGTTCTGAATTGTATGTTGTGTGTCTGATTGACATAGTGTTTGAGTGCTTTTGACATGTCATTGATTGTATGTAGTATGTTGTGGTGAATGTTGTGAGCCTGAGCAGAAGGGACAATAGCTGCTGCAGGCGGACCAGAGATTCATGCCAATTGTTTTGTTTATTTGATGACCCATTGTGCAGGCAATAAAAGCTGCTTCATCCACCATCCTGAGAGTGTCCCAATCCCTTCAGTACCGCCAAACACAAATTAATAATTTTTAACAAAGACAGATAAGAAGAACAGGGAACATTCCATCGCGAGTGAAGCGAGCAAGCGGAAAAAAAATTGGCCTCCTCAATTCTGAAAGTCACCAGCCTCCACTGTACTACACCCTCTCTACTACTACACCCTCTACTACTACACCCTCTTGATGCCCATCCCCCCCGGTGCTCTTTGTGGTACGCTGGGCAGGGTGACAGCATGGTGAAGGTCTTGCACTGACTGGGACCTTGGGAAGGGGGAGAGGGGGAGAGGGGGTGAGGGCGAGAGGGGGAGAGGGGGAGAGGGGGACGGGGAGCGGCAACTGAAACTGTAGATGTGTAAATCCGGCGAAAATCCCCCGGCCCGTTTGTTTCTCTTTGCAGCACCAGTCCCCTCGGAAACCAGATCACACAACTGTTTACAAGAGCTCATGATTCATTTAGGATAAGGGGGGCTTGCCTGACAGGCTGGACTCCAGGTCCCTGTTTGAAAAGTCTGTAACCCTAGATTTGGCAGAGAGGGAGAGAGGGAGAGGCTAGGAGCTCTTTAATGAGGACTTGAGGTAATTGGTATGATATAATTGGGGTTGACCCCTATTATTTACTTTTTGCTGCTGAGTAGCTAGGAGATATGGCTGATGTTGGTAAGGGGGGCGACGGGGAGTTGTTGGGGTGGTTGGTATGATAGATGATCTTTAGACAAAATAAAAATATGCCATTGAGAAGCATTCAAAGCTAAGTGTAATATAGTTTTTGGGCAGCAATAACTCATTTCTACAGCTAAGGCCATGAAATACAACCCAGCCAGGCAACTGCACATTGTCATGAGATCATGGAATGTCCTTCACTGAAACGGTAAGCATAGCAACCATGTTACTGTGAGTGAAACTTAAATTACACTTGCTGTGCATATGCGAGTGTGCTTTTTAATACATTGATCTGCTTATGTAGGCATTGTAACATAACTCTGTTTGATATACAGTACCATGTTGACAACAGGCTTCCACCTGTACACCCTGACACTGAACATCTATTCTAGACTGATCCAGGAGCAACGTTGGTGAACAGAGGACACCTGTGATCTATGACTGTGAGGCTGAGCAGACCCAGAAGACCATGCTTTGCAGTTGTTCTGTTCATCTCACTCTCACTCTCTCTCCCCCCCCTGTCTCTCTCTCTGTCTCCTGTCCTCCTGATCTGATGTCCTCTCATCATTACCCTATGCTGCAACCTCATAACCGTCTCTGTCTCTCACTCCACAAAAAGGATCTTATTTAACCCCAATTTTCTCTCTTTTTACCCTTTCCACCAAAAACGAATGAGCATCCTTCTCTCTCTCCTTCACTCTATTCCCCTCATCCTCTCCCTCAGTGCTCCACCCCCTAGCCCGCGACCCACCCCCCTCGGTCAGGCAACATCCAGTGCCTTCGGTTCTCTGTATCAGGCTTTTGTCAGGGATTTGCCTCCTGAATCCCTCAAATCAACAGAGGATAGATGCCCATTGTGTCTAATCAAAGCACTTCCTCTGGGTAATCCCTCAATTTGAACAGGAAGAAAAGCTGAGCGAAGGGGGGACTGTTCTGGATCAATCCCATGAAGGCCCCATATTATACAGTCTCATTTAGATTTCGCCAAAGAGCCACAAACCAACACTCCTGCACCCCCCCCCCCCCGCACCCCTTTTCCATCTCTCTCTATTTGTGTTTATCTTTCTTTTATCTGCCATTTTATTTCTTCATGAATCCGTTTTTCGGATAAATCTGGTGTCATTGTTAGCATGCCCTGACATGTACACATGCCAGCGCATTGGCGGTTCTCTTATCATCCTTGATTACTTTACACGTTTGTTTGGATGATTTACATGTCGCTTTTGAAAGCCTGCCCATAGACATACGTTGACAGGAGCGTCTGCAAATGTTACGATTGCCTGGATAGATCCAATCTTCATGTATTAGCCCGGTAAGAGTGATGTCAATGATATATTGTATGCCACCACAATGTCACTCTACTGGGTAAATAAAGTAATCCTCCAAGATTGTCTTCAGCTTGCACTCTCTCTCTCTCTCTCTCTCTCTCTCTCTCTCTCTCTCTCTCTCTCTCTCTCTAGCCTGTGACGGGCTGTGTGGGTTGTTTGTCTGTGGGTCTGTCTTCTCTCTCTGTCTCTCCAGGAGAACCAGACCCATATTCCTGTCCGGCTGCCCTAATCAGCCGCACTGCCTACACCTGGATGTGAGGCTATATAAGCAGGCACACACCATTCATCAAGGACACCTCTCTCCACGCGAGCACCTTCTGTTATGTTTTTTTTTTTTCAAATTTTTTTTTTTCAGATTGTATCCCCTTTTCACCCAATTTGGTAGCCAATTTAACCCAACTTAGCATCCAATTATCCCCTGCCTATTGCGAAGGATCCGCCGCCCGACCCCGTGGCCGGCAGTCCCAGAGGAGGCCGCCAGGCAGACTAGGCTGACTGGCTCCTCGAGCCCAGTACCGTTACTCCAGCACCAGACGGGGGCGGTGTTGCGCGACGGATCCTAGTCCAGAAATACTCCTATACCCCCCTCGGAAGCGGCCGGCCAATATGCCGCTTCCCGTGTGCCTCGGCCATATCTGGATCTGGCGAGCCGGGATACGAACCCCGGCCCCGGTGGGCAGCATGCACTAGCGGCCAGTGCTTAGACCGCTACACCACCGCGGGGCCGACCTTCTGTTATGTTGTGGCAATTCTATTAGTGGCATCATTATTTTACGCCTTACAACACCCTGCATTCACACATACACGCATCCACTCTCTTACACTACTGATTACTGATGGACACGCCTCATCCCCATTTTTGTGAGTAGAATTTTGTCTAAGTTAATAAATATCATGTTATTTTATTGATTCTGACTTGTGGTCTCCCCTTTTTGCCTCCATCCATGAGCCTGGGTCATGACAAAATTTGTAGCATTGTAGCATGTGTTTGGTAGCATAGTGATGGTAATTGTTTGGCTACCTTTTTTTCCGGTTAATTGCTGCATTTGTTAAAATGCTGCATTTGTTTCAGTTTGATAGTTTGTTTGTAGCGTTTGTAGCATAGGGGTGCTATTTGTTTGGATACCCTTTTGATTGGTCATTTGCCGCTCCATTTGTGTGGAGCTATATAGCTAGTAGGCCTATGTTAGTATATGGTAGGCTATTGGTTTCATTGAAGTTAATTTGTTTTGATTGAGGATTAATTGTGACCCCGTTGTTTTTTTATGTCGCGTTGGAGAGAGGAAATAACTATTTTCAGTCCCTGCTCAGACTGAAGACGTTCCGCCCTGCTGGCTGCTGGGACATTGAGCCAGTGCAGCAGTGAGAGGGTTGGGAGGTGGTCACGTTGGCTACCTGGAGCTTTAGTTTGCCCTGGTTAGGTGACGCAACGACTCCGTTTGGGCATGCTGAGCATGGGATAATTGTTTGGGCTTTTTGTTCGGTGTCTCTGGTTGGAGCGTAGTCTCGGGAGCACGGCGTGGCTTGGAGGGTCACCAGCGTCGCTGGGGTCTTTTTGCCAAACCAGCGGTATTCAGTGCCCCGCCACTAAGGGTTGAGACTAGGGTTGACTAGGGTTGAGATTATCATAGGTTGGGGGGCAGCTCCTTTTTTATCCTGCCTCTTTTCTGTTCTGCCGGTATATCGGTGTGTGTTCAGTAGTGGCAGTTTGGGACATTAACTTTGTTGTGCTGGTAGAATATCATTACGGATTATGGCATCAAATGTGGATGAGTTCATTCGAGCTCCGTCTGATGAAATTTTGGCTAGCAAACGATCTGTTGAAACTAGCTGTTCACTGTGAAGTGGAGTTTAGTGATACAAAACATAAGGACACTGTTTATGATAAATTGCTAAATTGATTGAGATTGAAGTATTGGCAGCCGCTGGGAAGGGCTTGTTTCCCTCTAGCTCGCCTGCTGTGCCTGGTCTAACTTTTGCGCAGCACAAATAAATGCTGATGTTACAATTAGAGTTTAAGAACAAAGAATTAGAGTTTGCTTGTGTGACACAGAACAGAGAATTAGAGGCAAAGGACAAAGAACTAGCTAGAGTTGGAGCATGCTAAATTGAATTTAAAGCAAGAGCAATTGCGATTGGTCAGCGAGGGGCCATTGCTGGTGGAGAGCCTGCTGGATGGTTCCCTTGAGTCGCCTTCCGTCTGCGCCTCTTTTGGCCTCTGGCTGCCTTTGATATAACTGGACATTTGAAACTATTGCCTAAATTCAATGAGAAAGATACCCGCAAAAATACACTGGGGCGCGTGCTGAGCCGAGTTCACCTAGATTTGAGCATGGTTTCAGTGGTAACGCTGACGCTAGTCAAAAGTATCCTTATGGTGCTGAGCCAAGTTTATCTAGGTCTGAGCATGGTTTCCTGAAAAGGTAAAGCTGACACTAGTCAAGAGTGTCATTATTGCCATCGCACTGGGCATTGGAAAAACGAGCTCCCTGTTATGAAGGGTAGAGGTAGTCCACCACGTCCGCCTGCCAAACCCAGGCCCATCGCTCTAGCACCGTTGATCCCGTGCTCATTAGAACCTATTACACCATCTCGGGTTCAGATACAGAAGACATTAACTGACTCAAATTACACACCTTTTATCACAGAAGGTTTTGTATCTCTGGGGGGGGGGGGGGACTGAGCAAAAGTTTCCAGTGAAGATCCTGAGGGATACTGGGGGCGTCTGAGTCTTTTGTGTTGGGGTCGGTGTTACCTTTCTCGCCTGCGACAGACACAGGTGGATGTGTTTTGGTTCAGGGAATAGGGGTTGGACGTCCTTTCATAAACTGGAGCTGACGTCTGACCTGGTGCGGGGGGTGAGGTTGTAGTGGGTGTGTGCGTCCCTCATTATCAGTTGATGGGGTTGAGGTCATCTTAGGAAATATCCTTGCTGGTGGGCGCATCTGGCATGATGTGTCTCCACCTTTGGTAGTGGCAGAGGTTCCGTCATCATTGCAAGCTCCTGATGAGAGTGCGCGGTATGTCCCGGGGGTATTTCCCACATGCACTGTTGCACACTATGAGTCCAAGCTGAACACCAGGGGGCAGACACGTCTGTTGGGAGCGCCGTTGGGGCGTCTCCTGACCCGAAGTGCTATCGCCTGTACCTCGTGCTGATTTGGTCGGGGAGCAGGGGGCAGACTGCCAGCTGGCTGGTAACCCTGGTAACCCACATCAGAGATTGAAACCTGTTTGCTGTTCCTGCAGTGAGTCAGCCATATGAGTGCTTGATTGTTGATTGCGTTGGCCCCTCTGTCTTGTCCTAAGTTTGGATGCACGGATGCTGCTCCGAAAGAAGGAAAGAGTCAATTGTGTCCTGTGAATTTATTGAATCCGTATTGCGCTCGTCCGAGTAAACCTGTGCGCTGCATGCCTGTAGGGGCTGTTAATGAACATAACCGCAAATCCTAATTGCACCCTGTGTGCTAACACGTCCTATGGTACTTACATGCATATGGTCTGGGAGTGTCCTCCAGTGGCTAGTTTCTGGGAGATGGTGGCCTCTAACCTCTCTGAGATACTTGAGACTGAACAACCTGTCCAATCTGGGCTTACCTCTGATCAAGATGCGAGGCTTACTAGCCGGGATAACAGCAGCTAAAAAACCAATTGCCCCACATTGGAAGCCTCCCCATTCACTTTCTCGCAGAGTCTGGGTCCTAACATACTTAGACATAGTCTACCATAGACTACTGAAAGAGTCAATATTGATGATTTGGAACAACATTTTATTAAGCCCCAAAAGCCTCCTAGAATAACCACATGATGGATACCAGGGGGGGGAGGGGGGAGGGAGCTAGTCACTTTTGTTTTTGTTCTGTCTTTATTTTGATAAATCCCGCAAGATTTATTTCAAAAGTCCAGCCTTATTTTGAGAAGTCTTACCAAAATAAGCCTGGATTTTCTTTTAGTGACGTTGATGGAGTACCCCCCTGGTCCCCAATTTCTGTACACTTTCACAGCAGTTTAGAAAAGCATGAGGTAGTGAGTCTGCCTCCTCCCAGCTTGATATCAGATACTGCATGTGCTAACCACGAATCAGTGTAACTCCATTTAGTGTAAGCTCGATATTAGGGTTTGGCTTTAAGGATTTAAGCAGTCGACAGTCTGTGCCCGTTGCCGTTGCTGGGTAGCCCAACCAAGTCCACACAGGCGTCCACTCAGGCTTGTCATGACCCAGGCTCATGGATCGAGACAAAAGGGGAGACCACACATCAGAATCAATAAACAAAAACGGGGATGATGTGTGTCCATCAGTAATCAGTAGTGTATGTGACTGTATGTGTGAATGCAGGGTGTTGTAAGGTGTAAAATAATAATGCCACTAATAGAATTGCCACAACATAACAGAAGGTGTTCGCGTGGAGAGAGGTCTCCTCGATGAATGGGGTGTGCCTGCTTATATAGCCTCACCTCCAGGTGTAGGCAGTGCGGCTGATTAGGGCAGTCGGACAGGAATATGGGTCTGGTTCTCCTGGGGAGAGAGAGAGAAGACAGACAAACAACCCACACAGCCTGTCACCCCCCCCCCCCATAAAATGGGGCACATAAGGGACCCAAACCAGTCCCACCCAAACAAATATACAAACAACAATAACAAACAAATATAATAAACAAACAACAAATATAACAAAACAAATAGCCAATGTACCTACCCAACCCCAGCCATTGTTGTATGGAGGAGTTGAGGGAAAAACATCTATCCCCAAGTATATACAATTGTTAACAACTGGAATAGATAGAGGGACAGGAGCATTGATCATCTCTTGGTCAGAGGTAACAGAGCAGATTTCTGTCAATTTATTTTGAGCCCAGATAATTTACCATATTGGTCGAGATTAGATAAAAAAAATTGGGATGCATTGTAGTGCATTGTCTGTATAGACTAGTACATCATCAGCGTATAAAGAAAGATGCCATCGGCTCAAGAGAGAGCCCAAAGCCTAATGGGCTCAATGGGCAGCCCTGCCTAGAACTCATTCTGTGCACCATCTATGACGCGTAGGAGCCTCCTTACATTATCCTGTGTCTTGCTGGTCCTCGTGGTCCAGCTTGTGACCACTCTGACGGGTGAAGGGACCGGTCCACGAGAACATTGGAAAGTCTTTGTTATGCTGTTTTTTTACGAGTCATCTCTATCATAAAGTCTGACTGGTCATTTCAGAATAGATTGGGGGAATGTATGAAAGGGTTTAGACCCTGGAGCGGAGCAAAGTCTCATGCAGCCATCTTGCTTCCCACCTTCCCAAATGATGGTAATGTTATTGTTGGTGTGACTGACCGTCTTGAATGAACTGATTTCAGATTCCTCTATGACGCTGAAACCCAAGCAGATTTCTAGAGGGTGTTTACGAACATATTTACAAATATGGGTTTATTATTAAGTTTCGTCTTTTGATGTGCTTGCTGCTTAAAATACAACCGTTTATGCTTGTCAACAGATGCTAACTGCATATAAGCAATTGTTTCTAAGAAGAAAACACTGACAGTTTTCAGAAGTAAGTGAATAATAACATGAATTAACATAAGGTAAATGTACACTATTTTGCATTATTTATTAGTTTAAAAAGTCCTGATATGACTAATTTGCCTGACAGCGAACTTTGAACTTTGAACTTGTTCCCATAGTGTTGCTGCCAGAACGTTTGGCCATGCTACGTTACTGAGGGGAAATATCCTATGACCTATGCTAATAATATTAGCACCAGGCAGGCCAGCTTAGCAGACTTTTTCTTTGACTAAGAAACCCTAAATGAAAATGAATGCTGTACAAATATTCTCCCATTTCATCCATTTTAGATGATGACAAACAGACTGCTACAGATAGCTTTGAAGCTACAGCCAGCTGCTCGAGCTCATTTTATTTATCTTCAAATGTTATGATATTATACACTGTGTTCATAGACTCAAGATAATAAAACGCTGAAAACCTGTGTAGGCCTACTTTTTTTCACACAGAAAATGTATCAGGATTCTATAAGGGAATCAAGAAAGAATCGAATCGAGAAGCAGAATCGACAACATCTTATCAATTCCCACCCCTAATGGTTCCTTAATGGTATTGACATTATTTTCACTTAAGTGTCATGTGATAAAGATGACAAATGACAAAATAAAAAAATACAAAACCCACAAATGCAATATTTCCTCATAAGGTTTATTAATAGACGTAAAACAAAGTGGCCAGCGTTGACCTTTCTGCACAGAGAAGATCTGAGGTTTTTGTTTTTAGCAGAGGAAGTCAAAACAGATGAGAGGATTAAGTTAGAGATGAAGTCCCAGGACACTCATTAGAGAAGGGTAAGGAGAGAGAGCGCTCCCAGCTGGAGAAACCCTCCCTGGCTCCGGTCTCCCCTCCGGTCTCTCTGACGTCATCCTGCTACTGGACTACAGGCCGCAAGGACCTGTGAGCCAGGGTACAGATGATGAAGGGAGTTTTCCCCCATAAAGCCTTTTTGAAAAACAGTATAGTGTAATGTAATCCCCCTCTGAATAAAAGAGGAATACAAGACTAAAATAATTTAGATCAAATTCATGTACAATGCAAAACAGTAAATCATTATGATTATCTGTGAAACATTGTTTTTTAAGTTGTCGTATGATCTTCCATAATAACGAAACAAAAAAACAGTTGTAAAACCCATTGAATTTAATTGAAACCCATTTGCTTACTTACTTCCCCCTTGGAAGTCAACTTTTTTTTTCTGCCAGAAACAGGATCAGCCCTTAAATACCCTCCACTCTCTTTCCTGGTGACTGCATGCCTCTTTTCTCCTCTCCCTCTCTCCCTCTCTCTCTCTCTGCTCTATGGGGCCAGCAAGCAGCCCAATCCCTTTCTCAGGCCTCGGTTCCTAACCTAGATCAAATGTTAGGGTTTAAAAAGCTAAAGTTTGATGTGGATGAGCAACTGCCTATGGAACACTTTAATCCCTAATGCTGTAATGTATTTAATTTCACACCCTCTGATGGTGTTGCCCCTTCTTAGGATTACCCAAGGGGGGTGCTAGGCCAAGGGAGTGGGGTGGGGGGGGCAGCCACTGAAGGAGAGAGAGAGAGAAAGGGGAGGAGAGGGAAAAGGGGTGGAGAGAGAGAGAAAGAGAGAGAGAGAGCAAAGGGGGAAAGACACTGAAGAATGTGCAATGGAGAGAGAGAGGGGGAGGGAGGGAGGGAGGGAGGGAGAGAAAGAGAGATGGAGATGGAGAGAGAAAGAGAGAGGGAGAGAGACTTTCTAAACCCGAATATTACCACAGAGCTGGCTTCACGGAGGAAAGGAAAAATGCCACTTTACAATTTGGAATGCTTGTATTCAAATAGGAGGTCGGAGCTTTGGTGCGCCAAAGAATGTGTTGATATCTGCATTGTCATATTCCCCCGCCTCGATACGGAGGGAAAAAGACACCCTGGCAAATCCCATTGTAAGGCTTGGGAGCTTCATAAAGTTAAGGAGCAATGGATATAGTCTTGGCCTTTATGAGATGAGGGATCTATCTGGCCCTGGCTCCGAAGCCCTTATAAGCAAACGCAGGGATATTGGATGCAGTAACTCCGCGGGACGAGAGCACACACAGACTCCTTTATATCGTCCCCTAATATCCAATTTACTGGTTCAGGCCCACCGCCAAAGCAGCCCAGAGAAGTTAAAATGCACAAACGGCCAGCGTGAGACAGAATCGAGGCCAAGTTCTCTTTTCTTCTGGTCGCCAGAAGTTTGAGGTTTACAGAAATATGAAACTTTTTTTTTCTTTCTCCTTTCCCTCACTCATTTTTTTTCTCTCTGTCCATTAACCCAATTCATCCATTAAATAGACAAGAAACTGAAAGCAACACATAATTGGGATATAACGTGTGGTTATGGTTATAATTTGGGTGAGCACTTCCAAATCCAGTGAGTATAGCGAAACGCCATAAACAAGCAACATTGATTGGATATAATATGCAGTCAAAACATTGCCACTCTGGTAAAGGCCTTGCAACTTGACAGGGCAATTTTGTTCTGTTGGAAGGGAGGAAATATGGCGTGCTTAAAAAAAGTTTGGGATAAAAAAAAACAAAAAGTTAGAAAGTTTATTTTGTTGCGTATGCTTAAGAGGCATGGTATTCCTCCTCCACTGATCCCTCTTATCCTTTACTTAGCCTCCCTAAGTGGTCTCTCTCTCTCTCCCTCTCTCTCTCTCTCTCTCTCTCTCTCACACACTCTCTCTCTCTCCCTCTCTCTCTCTCTCTCTCTCACACACACTCTCTCTCTCTCCCTCTCTCTCTCTCTCACACACTCTCTCTCTTTCTCTCTCTCTTTTTCCCTTAAACACACACGCACACACGCACACACACACATAATCCTGTGCTCTGCGACTTTCCATCCTCTATTGCTGGATGAGTCTCCCGTGAACCCTGATAGCCATCTCAGCCTATGGCAGTATTTACTCATAACAAGGGCTTAGCCGCGGCCTCCCCAATAAGAATATATGGTGATTTATACGGCGAGCAGAGGGAATTGTGTTGCCCTGATGGTCTAAGCATTTTACACTTTGCTAAACTCTCCGGCACTTCTGTCTGTGGCTAAACCGCCTTTAGCACCAGCCCATCCCCTCGGCTTCACACCTTATTAAAGAACACAACAAATACAAAACACTGTGCAACTTCAATGCACTAAAGGGATGGTCACCAATCTCTCCTCAACTTGTGCTGAATGGAAGGATAGTTCAGGGATTTACATCACTTAAAAGAGCCTCTTTTTACAATCCTGTAGGTCGGAACTCAGCAAGATATACTTAAAGATTGTGAAAATAATGCTTTGAGGTTTTACGACGCGTGTTGAGACTCTTTACACAGAGGTGGTAAACTATTCAACGTATGGATAATTCATTGACACTTACATAATTTCTTGAATATGCCTTGATTTCGAAGGGCAGCCTCAAATGACCTCTGGGGGTCGCCAATGAAATCCGCTGCGTTCCACCAAAGTAACTTCATTTAGAAAGAGGTTACCGGTACATAAAGCTTGGAAATCTACCTGCATTTGAACATTTTATGCGCCGATTATTTATCTCCATTTCCAAAAAGGTCAAGCAGAGTGTGCCGAAGTCATAAAAATTCCCATCTCATTATTCGAGCATTTCTCCGGCCAGTGGCATCTTAGCAGTCAGGGGAAATGGAATGATATATCGGACGTGGTCAATAGCCGATCTATACCAACTCTGTTGTTGGGCTTTCACTTTGGAATAATTTATATCCCGGCTGATCAATAACTAATCTTGGGCATAGTCAGTGCTGAAATAAAGAGGAGAATGATGACGGTGGCGAGAGGCTGTGTGCTGGAACGTACAAGGTCGGCTTGGATCTCGTCCACCCGGGCAAGCTGAAGTCCCACTTCTGCACAGTTTTGGTGAAGAAAAGATGGGATGATGATGACAGTGATGCTCCTTATTGGGGGTTACAAGGAAGAGGTGTTTGTGAAGTGGAGAGAGAGAGAGAGAGAGAGAGAGAGAGAGACAGAGCGAGAGAGAGAGACTGAGAGTGTGTATGTGTGTATGTGTGTAAATGCACCTGTTACTGCACTGAAAGCAACTCCCCAAGAGGTCACACCTGGGTCATCACTGAACCTTACACCTCTGACGAAGTAAAGATAGCCCCTCACTGTCTGGCAGTGTCTGCAAAGGGAAGGTAAATGCAAAGAAACATGAGAAGATGTATATAAACCAAGAAAGAGAGAAAGAAAGAGAGAAACAGACACAGGAATAGATAAAATATGAAGTGAGAGAGAGAGAGAGAGAGAGAGGAGCGAAGGAAAGAGGGGGAGACTTAAAAGAGGGTAAGGAAAAAGAGAGAGCAGAAGAGAAAGCGAAAGAGAGAGAAAGAGCAATAGAAGGTTGCTGTTAATTCTTCCATATCTAAGCCTCTTTGCAGAAACTCTCTTTGTCTTCCAACTTCCAGTCATTAGAGCCTAATCCTATCAGCCGGGGGCTAATCTGAGGCCGTAGAGTTCAGCTCTCTCAGCTCTGCAGGACCAACACACCCCGACCAACACACACCGCAATCGGAGGGCTGTGGCCGCAACACACACCCGACCAACACACACGGCTGTGAAAGTCTCTAGTCCGAGACAAACCAACACACACCATTGTAGGAGCTTGCCTCCAACACTTATTCCAAAACCAGAAAAGAATACCTTTACGCACCTCCACCTTCCACAACAGTCTTTCAACCTAACCGAAATAACTTAAGCCGTATAGTCCTTAGCCCATAGTCCACAGGCTCATAGTCCATAGACTGCCCCATTATGACATTATTTTTGCTTCACCACAACACATTGTCAGCCACGGTAGCTTGGTTAAGTGTTTGTCTAATCCTACTGAAGCGATAGCACAAATGCGACTCTGCTTCTGACATTAACACACTTTCAGGATTTAATGACTGTGGTCTCGGATATTCTTTGGGAATTGTCAGCCGCGACACAACACAACAAGGGGGGATTTAGGAGATTTTATGCCAGCTTGTGTAAGAAGAGAGGAGGACCTCTTTTTCAGTTGGGGGGGGTGGGTAGGGGGTCTGGGAAGATAAAACCATTGGCAGATGAAACCATTAGGAAAGTGTTGCTCAATAAGCCTTGGTATTTTAATTTGGAGCAGAGCGGTTTGTGTGTATTTTTCTTCCACGCCGCTGCTCTTCACTGGGAGGTGAGTGTGAGTGTGAGTGTGTGTGTGTGTGTGTGTGTGTGTGTGTGTGTGTGTGTGTCTGTGTGTCTCTGTGTCTGTGTGTCAGTGCGTGCGTGTGTATGTGTGTGTGTTGTGTGTGTGTGTGTGTGTGTGTGTGTGTGTGTGCACGTGTGTGTAGGGTGTGTGTGCGTGTAGGGTGTGTGTGCAAAGGCTTGTTAGCAGTGAATGCGAGAGGGGGGGGAGAGAGGGGGGAGAGAGGGGGGAGAGAGCCAAAAGAGAAAGTAGGGATGGCGGCACCACTTGTTTGGCAAGTCATGTATGCCGGGGTGAGTGTGTTGTGAGTGTGTTGTGAGTGTGTGAGTGTGTTGTGAGTGTGTTGCGTTACTTAGCCCCAGCTGGGTTCCTAATCCGGCTAACTTTCATCAACATGTCAGAGTAGAGGGGATGGT
>NC_137692.1:16563771-16583771 GCF_963989245.1 Nansenia antarctica | reverse complement strand
CCCCTTCTTCCCTCACTCTCTCTCTCTCGGAGGTGCTGATCAATTCACAGTCTCCCTGGGAGGTGCGAGACTCTACCCACTGCACTGTATGATTGGCTGACACACGACATACCTCACCTCACCCTCACCCCCCCTACCTCCCCCCTCCCTCCCTCAACCATGCAGCCCCCCTATCTTCAATTCGTTCAGGGGTTCACTCACCTACTGTTCTCACTATCAGGACCCAGTCCTGCTCGTACCACAGATGTAGTAGTGTTAACTGACCCTCCTGATGAAATTCACTCATCCAGGAGAGGGGGGATATCTCTCTTTCTCTCTCTCTGCTTCTCTCTCTCTCTCTTGCTCTGTCTTTCCTTCCATCTCTCTCTCTCCAGAGTGTCTCTGATGCCATTAGCACACCTGAAATAATAGTGCAAGTGACAAATGCTGGGAGAGAGAGGAAGGGGAGGGGTAGAGAGAGAATGGGAGAGAGGGAATCAAATAGAGAGGTGTGTGTGTGTGTGTGTGCGTGTGTGTGTGTGTGTGTGCGTGCGTGTGTGTGCGTGTGTGTTCTGTATCCATGCATTTAGCACGACTCCACCAGCCCCCTTGAAGCAACATTACAGTCTGCGACCTGGTGACCAGTGGCACAATGTGAAAATTGACTGACGCTATTCAGAGATCAGCTGATCTATTATTATACCTGTGTGTGTGTGTGTGTGTGTGTGTGTGTGTGTGTGTGTGTGTGTGTGTGTGTGTGTGTGTGTGTGTCCATGGAAAAGCAGACAGATTATATTCCATACTAAGGGTTAGTAATAATCAGAGAGATGGCCATCATTTCATAAAGTTATGTTATCTAATCAGAATTGTTTATGTCTTAATGTTGTATGTCCCAAATAAAACCTACTATTAATTCCTTCTTGTATTTCGCCCACTTGCCCCTTTCAACAGAGATTATTTTTCATATTGATTGCATCGGATCTCAATGAACGTCGGTTTAACCAGTCTCATCACTTCAGGCATCATTGATTTTATCACAATCTTCATTTAATTTGACCATAGTCGTATGATTTTCTTTCATGGAATTGACACCCGTTGGACCTACTTTCTCCTGATGCCAATGTTGCTGTTAAACCTGTAGCTCATTTGAACAATATGCTGATAATAATTTGACACCTCATCACAGTTTCCATAAAACGTTGAAAACGTACCACCATCATCAAACGTACCATCATTTCAACTCATCAATTGCACGCTATTTTCTTCCACGGTTGCATTTCACAACATGTCCTTTATGAGTCAATGTCCATTAGAAAACTCACACATATGCAGAAGAAAACTACAATAGAAAAATCTTTATTACAAAACCCAAAAGAAAAAAAGGTTTTTCTAATAATTGAGGCTATATTCAGTATTGTCTAAAGAATGTTGTTTAATTACAAGTATTGTTCTTTCAAATTCAGAGCAACATCTTGCTATCAAACGAATGCAATGTCTTTTAACTCCAGTAGAAGGCGCAAATGATTAAGCATTAATGTGTGCCCAAGAAAAAAGGTTCTCAAATTGTGGCTTGTGAAAATGTCAAAAGATGCTGAATTTAAAGGGAATTCTTGTAGTAATCTTTCTCAAAGGCACCAGTGCAATAGTTTGCATAGTAATAAGAATGTATTTGTGTTGATGGCATACTAAATGTCAATGAATTCATACTATTAGTCTTACTACTATAGAGTTACCTAACTGCATTCATGAAATGTGTGTTATAAGTGATTGTCAGTTAAAATGAGAACACAAATTGCAATGTGTACTACAAACACGGTGTGTACAACATCATATAAGTATACAAACAATGTACACCTTCCTTATATGTGACTAAAAGTAATAGACTGATGCAAATATCATCAATAACAACATTATGGCTCTTTGTTTACCACACAAAAATGTGTTTATTACACAAAAAGGGCTATAGGTAACAAGCTGCTGTATTTTTTATTTTTAAAATAAGCCTCCATTAACATATTTTCATCCTATTCGTTTCCATAATGTTGATACTTCTTTTTAGCCTATTATAATGATACATACATTGCAGGTAAGTGCACAATCCACAATGTCGTGCACAATGTCTTGCACAATGTCAGTGTTGAGTTGTTATAAAACTGTGCTATGCAAAACTTTTCTCACGTAAAAAGTAAGCTATTTATATTTCCCAAACTTTCTGACTGATGATAGAAAGCAGAATTCGGCTGAGAGCTCCATGGCCCAACACGTTTGGGCGACTTGCTGCATGGCTGTTAAATGTTTGACCTCAGTTTGACTTCTGAAGGAGCGCCAGTTGCTTTTGTGCAAATGGACAAAGAGACATGAACAATAATCAGCATTAAACATCAAATACAAGGACAAGAGCCCCATTTGGAATCAACGTTGACAATACTACAATTTAAACAATGTTTCCAAAACTCTCTTGGGTATCGTTTGAGGATTCGTTCATTTAGGTTAATCGATGTTCATTCCAACTTTAATCTAAAACGCTATTGTTATAATTTAACAAAGTTGTCTAGAGTTGTCAAATAATAAAAACAAATGAAAATAGTGGCCTGTAAGACTTGCCTTTTCCCAGCATGGGAAGCATTCTTTTTAAAATTACAGTTTGACATAAGAAATATATGTAAAATATATGTAACTTGTATTTCCCTTGTATGACATAGATTCTAAATTAAACTGCAAGTCAACTATAGCTCCCATACACAGCTCTCAAAGACTGGCTCTAATTATGATGTCTATCGAATGTGCTGTCAGCTCAGATGTGACTGTCAGAAAGTAATACCTTTTGATTTCATTATACGACTCGTGGCATTAACGTCCTCGGAAAAGCGGATTAAACAGAAATTATAGTATTTACTCCCTATTGCAGGTCACTGGAATGCGCTGACCCTCACGAAACATCGACCTAAAACGTGAAAGTCCTTGCCCCTTATGTGGTCTATTGCGTCCTTTTATAGACGCTAATTGAAGCAACTTAATTACTTTATAATGCCATTATGTGACGGCAGTTAGGCGTTTGTGTAATTCGCCTTTCATGTCAATTTAGACCCGGCTCTATTTAGACCAGGACCCGTTTAGTTTTCTCCGTGCTAAAATAGGCACACCTCTAAGACACCCCTGCTAATATCATATATATACATAAAGCATAAAGGCTTTGCAAAACGAAATATAGCCTATATACTTAAGGTTAAAACAGCCAATATTTCTAATGCATGGAGATACATCCATTTTTTAATGAAATGTATTTTAAGTAGCCTATATAAGTGAGGACATTTTCAATAACGCCTATACTTTACAGTATAATGCTCCACTCTTAAGCTATCAGTTAAATTAATACACCAAAAAGAAGACAACTTCAGAAAGAAAAGATAAGGCTATTCGGTAGGCTATACTCACCAATAAATGTATGAACATAAAAGCATAAAAGCTGTCGTATTCAACCTGCGCAGCAGTGTTAGTTCATGTATTTCCTCTGTCCTTAAGTAGAACTCCCCCTGACTTCCACACGCCCGTGTCTGTCCCGGGACGGGACTGCATAGCTTTCCCATCGAGCGCGCTCCACCGTGTACCCCGTGCCTCTCTGGCCGGTGGTGCTTGGGGATTTAATAGTAATTTCATGCCTGTAAATGTGGTCGCATGGATCTGCTCTAGTGGTACCACGGGAATCTCCGAATGCGTGAAGCCTGCATGCATTATTTGATACAACACTGTTGCTTGCATCATGGCACCAAAGCATTATGATCGATGACAGATGCTTCTGCAGGGAAACTTCAAACACCTTGTCACCACCGGGGCATTTGGAGTAACATGTTATGGTGACGGCTTAGCATAATCATAAGATAGTGATACCCTGGCCCACTCTCTTGACATTCATGTGTAATATAGTCTATAATCAGGTAATTAATTGCGTCGTCTCCTAACATGTAAATTCATTCATAATCCATGTGCTCTGCCGGTACCCCCGAATTATATAGCCTTTACCTGGACATTAAAGTGTATGCCATGTGTGACTCAATGATATCAGAACTAAATATGATATAACATGTCGTTTCCATTCAATAAATCAATTTACACATTCATATTAGGCGTCGCCTTTTCCACTGTCAGTAGTAGATAAGTGCGACTGTGACAAAAGGGTCATTGTGTGGAAAGAAATGCCAATGTTATTGACGGCATAACACCATAATCAGGTTAGTTAGTGAGAATATTTAAGTGACAACTTCTCTGGGATAAGTTATCATGAGCTCAAACTGAATATCAGTGTAATGAGCTGCATGGAGGTAAAAATATATCTTACTTGATTTTAAAAGTAACACCTGGAATACTTAAGTTAAGGGACAAGAAGGAAGAGATCGAAGAAGAGTGTCTGTGTGAGAGATAAAGAAAGAGAGAGTAAGAGAGAGATAGAGAGAGAGAGATAGAGAGAGAGAGAGAGAGATAGAGAGAGAGAGAGAGAGAGAGAGAGAGAGAGAGAGAGAGAGAGAGAGAGAGAGAGAGAGAGAGAGAGAGAGAGAGAGAGAGAGAGAGAGAGGGGGGGGGGGTGGGGGTGGGGGGGAGACAAATAGAGATATTTTGTAAAAATATTCAGACATTTGGAAAATGTATATATTGACATAATGCAAAGGACGTGTTTTCCATTTGCAAGCAATGTTTTGCTTGCACCTCCCCGCCAATGTGGCCTAAAATCGATCAATCACCTCGGGATTGATCATCCTGTGAGCCAATAGGGGGCTTCCATCCCCATACAGCGCTCTCATTGGACACCTCTGCCAGACTCTGCGAGCTTGCAGCGACTTGGAGCGGCCCATTCCGTGCTAGCAAGGGGTATGAGGGCCAGAGGGCACATGGAGAATAGTAGCTTCAACTCGAAGCTAACAGAGCTTTTATTCAGTAGTTTTTTTTTTTTTTTTTAAATAATTCAAATTATAGACAGAATAATTACACAAGTGATATCAAAATACTTCTATCTTTTAGATCTAATATCTTTTGTATTCATTTTTTACTTTTAGAACAAACAAACATGTTACAGTACTTTCTTCCTGTACCACTTAACTTTTTAAAACGTTGGATTTTATTTAGTCAATTAAGGTCCCTCAAGGCCTAATCATGTATTTCAAAAATGCATTTATTTAAAAAGAGAGAAAGACTGCAATTGTAAGTAGCTAAGGATGTAAAGAGTGGGTCTCCATATCTCTACAGTAGCTATATCATGCAAAATTATATTGCAGTGTTCTAAGCTGTCAATTTCAGAGGGTGTTGGTGCATGTAGCGTATTGGAGATGGGTGACAGTCATATAGCCTTACACTAATGAGGACAATTCCATGTTCATGTTCATTTCTTCTACACAACGCATGCAGACGTGTTCAAATAAGGTAGCCTATAGACTAATGCAAAGCAAAAAGAACCAAGGGAGTATCAACGATAACCCAGATATAGGCTACTTGATGCAATATTATTTATAATGTTCTACTTAATCAGTGACAGTGACATAGTGTGACCAGGGTAGGTACAAGTATTGGATTATCAGCATGTTACATTGTTATCAACGTCCACATTAATCCCAAATGAGTCTTCAAAATAAAGTTTCTAATGATAGGGTTTCAAATACACACTATAATACAACCAAACACACACACGCACGCGCGCGCTCGCGCACACACACACACACACACACACACACACACACACACATACACACACACACACACACACACACACACACACACACACACACACACACACACACACACACACAGTAAGAGAGAGACAGAGCGTGAGCTTAGAATGATAAGGTTCTATCTCCGTTTAGGGCAGTTCAGAGACAATGAGCGTCAACGTTTTTTAGATGGAACCTTTGTATTTTATGAATTACTAACTAAAAAATGTCAACATTTAAAAAAAATAACACCACATAGGCATTAATAAACACCTAATGGATCAGATGATGTAAAAAACTCAATTTTGACAAAAATTGAGATCCTAGAACCTTATAATTCTAACGTCACGATCTGCCTATGTACAACATGGGGCTCGAATGCCCTGTGCCCTGTGCTTTCGAAGGTCCCACCCACCCACGTCACCCCCCTCCTCTCTGCGCCACTTGATGTGGCCCATCGCATTGTGTAAGACGCGACCCGTTATGGCCACCACTACTTCCGGGTTTCAGCAGAGCGCTGGTCCAGATCCACACACACTCCTCGTACATCGGCTCACAGCACCGATCGTGATCGTGGCTCCTTTAAGAAAAGACCTAAGCCAGAATTATCACCCCACCTCCCTCTTGAGGATCTCCGTTAGAGAGGCTTGTGCATAAAAATCAACTCCAGGAGCCCGAGAGTGATAAAAGAAAACGAGAGAGCTTCATTTTCGTGTGTGCATTACTGCATTTGACTATTAACATTAGGTGTGCGATCGCACCCGTGGAAGCGCGCCTCGGATCATCATTCATTCGCTACTTTGACAAGCCTGGCGTTTGATTGACAGTTGGAGTGGCACCAAAAAGCCATGAGACCCGCTCGTTTTCTTTGAGGGGTATTTTCATACTGGTTTTGGAGAAGACCCTCGTCCCGATCGCTGTCCTGGGGATAGCTAAGGACCCATTGCGCCGTGCTTTGGGTTGAAGTTGAGCTGAAGGGGCTCTGGCTTCGTCGCTCTCTGGAAAGAAAATACGGATTTTGTGTTTCCACGATCTCGCAATTTTGGAATTTGCGCGTTTTCACCCTGGCCTCATAGGGGATATATCTGAAGCAAAAACACAGAAGAGGGAGTAAGCACTGGGGCTATGGCGCAGCGGGTACGTAGGCTGTCCCGAAAAGAAAAGTTTGAGTAACTCTACTGGGGTAGAATGAATCATGCAAGCCTGAAACATTGTAACGTGGCTTACTGACAGACGCTCAGAAACTTTCTCTGGGCTTCATGGCACAGGGGACATCATTCCATGTTTTTCATAATTCCATGCTTTATATGAATATTACGCACGGACGACGCGCATATTTGCTTTACGAAGCAACGCCCGGCTTGGGACACCCAGCAGTATGATCATATCTGCTGTTTTTTCTTTTTTTAAATTATTTATGACAGGCCATTTATTGGAAGCGAAATATGGAGCGATGAGACCATACTAACCTCTCTAGTAGTTCTATAGACGAATTGAAATACTTTCAATATCTTGAAACATGTTTCATTCCATGTTTGTGTGTGTGTGTGTGTGTGTGTGTGTGTGTGTGTGTGTGTGTGTGTGTGTGTGTGTGTGTGTGTGTGTGTGTGTGTGTGTGTGTGTGTGTGTGTGTGTGTGTGTATGTGTAATATATGGCCTAACCCTAAAGTATATTTAAGATCTGTAGGCCTATTAATGAATTTATAATCTCATCCTCACATTTACTTTGTTACAGAGTAATAACGTTTAAATTATTTAGTATTTTTTAGTGAAGCACATTTTAGTGTGATGACATATGCTCTGATTCATATGCTTCCAGACTACTCGAGTAGGTGACAGGACCTTATGATATCTAAATGAAATGTAAACAATTGTAAAGGAGAGATCACATCACTTCTATGGGAGTCCGGGACCGTTTGTTAGTTAGTGTGCCATCAGAGGGGTATCACGCTGTTTTCTTGCCACCTCTTCAGTTTTAGGGTGTAAATGTTAGGGTTGTGTTAACGCAACGCTAGTTGTACGTGTTAACGCCTTTGCCTATCATTCTCATCAATATAAGGCTGCTCTCTCTGTCACTCTCAGAGGGCAGTATGAATAATTAAAAGCCGTCGTTAATTTGTTAAATAAACAGCCCCCATATATCTGTTATTCTATGTTTTAGTCAACCTGTTACAATGCTGTACATCTATATAAAATGCATAACACACACATTAAAACACATATTTAGTTGTAATTCATGGGCAACATATGCAAATAACTACAAATGGTTTGTTTCAAATTATCATGTAAAAGGTTTTTTTGTATAACCCAATAAATTGCGTTTGTTAAATATATCAATTATAGTATAGGCTACTCGGGGTGTATAGCTTAATAACATGTTAACCACTATTGCACAATTACATGATACTCAGAAAACACTGCAATAAGTAGACTGGATTATGTTTTCCCAATGTGTATGCAAACCCGTCTGCTTTTTAATGTGCCCAAGATACTTAGCCCATAGGCCTGCACACTTTCACCAGTTTTAGGACACATGCTTTATTTTTGTTTTGCTATTTGGAAACAGGGAATTTTATGATAATTGTATTTTAAGAGGCTTGTTTTTACTGCAATGTATTATTGTGGTATAACAAGCATACTATTCTACACAGGCCTTCAGTTGTTAGCAAATACCTTTGGGATACTATCAGTGACTCTACAACTTTCAATGTTATTTAGTCATGTTGACATTGTTTTAAAGTCTTTAAACCACTATTCACTGGATACTGCAATGTGTTTGCTGTGTGCAGTACGAAGATTTGCCCCATTACGGGATGGACGGAGTGGGCATCCCGACCACCATGTACGACCCGCACGGCGCCAGGTCCATGCAGGCAGTCCACCTCAACCACGGGCCCCAGTTGCACTCGCACCAGTACCCCCACACGGGCCACACTAACGCCATGCCGCCGAGCATGGGGGGCTCCGTCAACGACGCTCTCAAGAGAGATAAAGACCAGATATACGGGTAGGAGCATATTGTTGAATTCATATATCTCATGGGTTGTTGCTTTTCCCTATATTTCCCGAAGTTCCCACTCGGTGTTAGGAGGAAGGGTTAAGGAAAAACAGAAAAGTTAGCTTGTCGTGACGTTAGAATTATAAGGTTCTATCTCCATTTTTGTAAAAATTGAGTTTTTTTACATAATCTGATCCATTAGGTGTTTATTAATGCCTGTGTGGCATTACTTTTTGAGTTTTTGTAATTTTTGAGTTAGTAATTAATAAAATACAAAGGTTCCATCTCACTAAACATAATGGAATGTAAAAACTTTGACGCTCGATATCTCTGAACTGCCCTAAACGGAGATAGAACCTTATAATTCTAAGCTCACCTTGTGCCCTGAAAATGTTATTGAACAGTGTTTGTCAATACATTTCAGACAAACAACGCTAAAAGTATGTTTATCGTTATATAAACAACGTTCCACACACTGTTATTGTATTTGCTTTGTAAAGAAACTTTTCAAAAGCTTGATCTTCTCTTAAACCAATAAAGCAACACAAAGGATGTTCACCCCAATACAAATAGCAACTCTTTATGCACATTGTCTATTATGTTAAACATAAACAAATCATATTCTATTTACACTATAGGCTATGGGTTATTGTCTCCGTGAGCGATACGTGCAGATTCCTATGAATAAATGCGCAATGTTAATGTTATTGCTAATTGAAAGTTTGAGTTATATACAGAAATTAAATATGCACACTGCAGTGATGTTAGATGAGTTCATTTACATTCCAAAGCATGGTGTCTGTACGGTGGCTGAACATGTCAAAAATAATTTGACTTTACACTTGTCTGTGTTTAACCGTAGGAGCTTGGCGAGTGCCGTAGGAGAACCGTAGGAGCTTTTCCTATAGGCTTTATAGACTATACATTTACATTTTCACATCCTCGACTTACAAATGTGACTAAAATCAGACAGACAATGAATGTGCATAATTAAACTCTTGATGCTCTGACAGACAAAGGTCAAAGTGGATGTCTAGGCTAGAATCTAATGCCGACTGTGCATGAACTCCAACAATTAGACCTATCGGCAAATATTAGTGTCAATAATAATAATTATTATTATATACCAAGTCATATAAGTCTCTGCAACAACATAGCCTGTCGTCCCCACGGGCGAGTTGTTGAGAGTATAGCTGGTTGGGTAAATCTGTAGCCCAGAGTAGTCTTGACCCCAACGCTGTTTACTCTGGTGACATTTGCTATTGTGTTTGATTCCAGGCACCCCCTCTTCCCCTTGCTTGCACTGATTTTTGAGAAATGTGAATTAGCAACTTGCACGCCCAGAGAGCCCGGGGTGGCGGGAGGCGACGTTTGTTCATCGGAATCTTTCAATGAAGATATAGCAGTGTTTGCAAAACAGGTCAGAAAAAAAACATGTTATTACGCATGCGATCTGTATCCAAGTTTGAAAGATCCACTTCTGTACATATGTCGGTGGTGTAAACGTTAGTTGTACTATGTATTGAAAACGTCTAAAAGGATGCATTGTTTTTAGATCACAAATATCCCCTCAGAATAATAATAGAACTAGTTGATGTTTTCATATCCCAGCTGGTGAATACTGTCATTGACTATACTTTTCTCTCTTGGAAATGCAACAATTCTTCAAAGTATTGAGGTTTTTTCATAATGTTGTGCTTTTAGATTCGGGCAGAAAAGCCGTTATTTTCATCGAATCCAGAGCTGGATAATCTGGTAAGATAAACATTGATTTGATTATACAATGGCTATAAAAAGGACTTCACATATCAGTGCTTCCCTGCGTGTTTTGTCACGGTGCTTTTCTCTGAGCATGAGACGCTGTTTGTTGTTGAAAAGTTTTTTTTGAAGGATTCGAGGTTAAATGTTCCTTATATCGGATTGTTTGATTGCATGATAGCCCCCGGTTGTCACGGCAGATAACCGTCTTCCGAGGGCCGCCATTAGAGCGCTGTCAGAAGCCCTGGAACTACTTTTCTGCAATGAAAAGTTGTTATGCTAATGTTTTCTAGACCCATGACTTACACCGTTATCGCAAAGTAGATTTTTTTCTCATTACTTAGTTAATACTATCCTTGACTCTTGTGCCATGGGCCTATTTTTACGCGCGCGTAATAATAGGCCTGCTGCACAAATGCATGGTCATATTTTAATATTGTAAGAATGTTGAAGTTTAATATCAGCTCTAAATAAAATCCATTAACATTGATAATTTCCACTGTAGTTAGTTTTTATCAAGAATAATGTGTCTGTTTCATATTATTAGAGTTGAAGCTCGGCTTTTTTATTATTATTCCATCTTTTTTCCAGATGATTCAAGCCATACAAGTTTTACGATTTCATCTTCTGGAGTTGGAGAAGGTAATAATTCCCTCAACATTTGCTGACCAGCGACGCACTTCAGACCCACGGCGTACATTTGCATAAATGTATTTTTTCTAGTCGGTTATAATTAGTGTCAAAATCAATCACGGGGCCTATATTTCTCTTCCACGTTTTAATCACGATGCAAGCTGCTACAACCAGAACGGATATCTCTGCACCCACATCTCTCTGCAGGTTCTAATGACGTTTATTTGTGGTGGAAAACTTGATGCAAGGTGAATAAAATGTATAACTTTTTATGAACGCTCTTTTTGGAAAGGCCATGCATCGCGATAGCTGAGGTCAGTTAGGGTTTTAGCTAGGATATAGGCAATATATTACCAGCGATCGTATCCGTTTATGTTATTCGTCAGCTTAGCACGCATGTTAGCGAGTGGGTCGGTTGTAATTAAACAGCTTATACCTTAAATGTCAGTCAAGTGGGTCACACTCTAATGGCCATGCACAACCCAGGGCACTGATGAATTTAACACGGGTGTTGAGTATCGTTGTAGCCCGTGAATCCTCTTGTCACTGTCAATTTTCGCCGATATCTCTATTTTGAAAGGAACATAAAAGTTGCAAGACCTCAAACCATTTCGGGCCAAATGGGTGTTGGTGACGTTAGAAGTATAAGGTTCTATCTCCATTTTTGTCAAAATTGAGTTTTTTTTTTTTTTTACATAATCTGATCCATTAGGTGTTTATTAATGCCTGTGTGGTATTATTTTTTTTAAATGTTGACATTTTTGAGTTAGTAATTCATAAAATACAAAGGGTTCCATCTCATAAAACATAATGGAATGTAAAAACTTTGACGCTCAATATCTCTGAACTGCCCTAAACGGAGATAGAACCTTATCATTCTAAACGGAGATAGAACATTATCATTCTGAGCTCACGTGTTGTGGTTGCACATTGTCAATACTCTCTCTGATGTAGGGGTCTACCTTTTTGTGATAGTCGCGCCCCCCCTCTTTATGTTTGTCTATATAGGTACACGAACTTTGTGACAATTTCTGTCACCGTTACATCAGCTGCTTGAAGGGCAAGATGCCCATCGACTTGGTCATAGACGACAGGGACGGCGGGTCCAAATCAGACAGCGAAGAAATCACGAGATCATCGGGGCCTCCTGATCAGGTAAGCAAGGTCTCTATCTACCTCCCACTCTCTCTCTCTCTCTCCCTGAGACTCCCTCTCTCCCTCCCTCTCTCTCTCTCTCTCTCTCTCTCTCCCTCTCTCCCACCCTCTCTCTCTCTCTCTCTCTCCTCTCTCCCTCTCTCTCTCCCTCCCACCTTCTCTCTCCCTCTCTCTCCCTCTCCCCTCTCTCTCTCTCCCTCTCTCTCCCTCCCTCTCTCTCTCTCTCCCTCTCTCTCTCTCTCTCCCTCTCTCTCTCTCCCTCTCCCTCTCTCTCTCTCTCTCTCTCCTCCCTCTCTCTCTCTCTTTCTCCCTCTCTCTCCCTCTCTCCCTCCCTCTCTCTCTCTCCCTCTCTCCCTCTCTCCCCCCCTCTCTCTCTCTCTCCCCCTCTCTCTCCCTCTCTCTCTCTCTCTCTCTCTCTCTCTCTCTCTCTCTCTCTCTCTCTCTCTCTCTCTCTCTCTCTCTCTCTCTCTCTCTCTCTCTCTCTCTCTCTGTTATTTGCATATGATTAAGGCCGTTTTAGATTCCCTCGGAATGAAAATTTTCGGAATAATGTTGCCATTATTGGCCCATTAAGGGTTGATCCCGGAACCGACCTGGGAAGATTAGCTGGAGAAAAGCATCGCCATAAACTTGACCTGTTTCGTGTCGATTTTAATTTAGACCCTCTTCCCCTTTCTCCTGTCCCCTCCTCTCTGTTTTTTAATCAAAACGAAACGTTATCAGTACATTTCTATTATAGCGCGGACACATAGAGTGGAGGCCATACTAGTCGTCATATCGTGACGTTAGAATTATAAGGTTCTATCTCAATTTTTGTCAAAATTGAGTTTTTTTACATAATCTGATCCATTTGGTGTTTATTAATGCCTGTGTGGTGTTATTCTTTAAAATGTTGACATTTTTGAGTTAGTAATTAATCAAATACAAAGGTTCCATCTCACCAAACATAATGGAATGTAAAAACTTTGACGCTCAATATCTCTGAACTGCCCTAAACGGAGATAGAACCTTCTCATTCTAAACGGAGATAGAACCGTATCATTCTAAACGGAGATAGAACCTTCTCATTCTAAACGGAGATAGAACCTTCTCATTCTAACGTCACGATATCTCGCTGGAGAGGGATTGTTGGGTTAGGTGACTTGGATTCCCTGCTGTAAGTTCACGGTTCATTACGTGTCTCTCTCTATTTGTCCTTAGACATGAGCGCACATTGCTTATCTGGGACCGTTCTTTGCTCAAAGCGCGACGGCCATGCGATCTCAATGGCATCGAGACTGTTTATGTTTGAGAGCAATAAGGCAATGGGGTATTAAAGGTAGATTAGAGAAATGTTTCCTTTTGTGAATCGCGGCATGCAGAGGCGATATCAGAGATAACCACAGCCTTTATTATGTGCTCCAGTGAATATTTGCACTCGAGGGACGTTGAAGTGCGCGCGCAGGTATGACCCCTAATGGTCCATAGTGCCGTTAAATAAGGATAACATCCAATGATGATTAGGATTATGCAAATCTTTACGCAGTGGATTTTATTTTATGCCATTAATAGTGCGGCTCATTTTGTAAATGCAGACACTGCTTTTCACTTAACAAACTATACTTTCAAATTATCTTTAGGTTTAAAAAAAAAAAAAAAAAAAAAATGCATCATGAGAGGCATTGGATATGGATAGCCTACCGAATTACCAATGAGAAAAAAAAAGAAAGAAAAAAAAAGTGTCCAAATTAAAGGGATTAGCAGGATAGGGCCGACATAAAAAGTAATGAAGCGATTAGGCTAAATAATTTAAATCCGTGGACTTCCATATGGTTGAGTGGCCGACTGGAGCACCGGAGAGAGCGTCAGCCACCAGCTTTAATGTTCCGAGGTGAATGGCCGGGCTACCAGCGCCATTCATGGGCGATCTGGGACCCCCAAAATGGAACGACCCCCCCCCCCCCGCCTGCTCCCTCCCTCCCTCCCACCCAGCCCCTATGATTATGCTAATGACAAGATCGCCCTGGAAGATAATACTTCATTTAATCCAAAAGCAGAATTAAATAACATGATGCCAATTGTGCATTTAAGTGTTTCCTCAGGGAGGCAATTGTCATATAAGAAGTTTCTGCATAGATAGTTTGAGAGATAGAAGCATAGACATTTAGACTGCGTTAAAACCCTTGGGTTTCTAGGTATATGAAGCAAATTATGTTGTGCTCGGGGCACTGATTCGGATCTTTAATTGACTTTAAGATGAAGACATGCCCTATTTTAATCTAATGATGGTCCTATATGTAGCCTAAATATTGAGGCTAATATAGGACTGTATGTTTACGGTGTGAAGGGCTATAAGCCTACCTCACGTGAAAGTGCAAGTCTGCACACTTTTTTGACAGAATTGGAATAGCCATGTGATATTTCAACAATGCTATTATACAATGCCCTGTGTCTATGAACAGCAATTAACTAATGCAGAAACGCATGCACTGAGAAGTGAGGAAGACTTTTACGCCCGGATACATTGTCAGTTAAATTACCTTGCACTTATCACTTTACATGGTGAACATGTGTATTTTCATATTTGGGTATTTCTTGTGTGACATCTTATGTTATGGGTCTGCGGCTGTTAGGCGGTGACATCCTTAACGAATTTGCGTCGTGTGTGCATTAATCTCGTTCCATATGTATTTTTAATATATGCCCTCGGGCATGAAGTTGAATTGGACTGGAAAAAGAAAATGTTGAGAATTTGCACAAAGAACAATGTTAACAAGACAAGAGGCAGAACGGCAGGCTCATTTATTCATAAACCAATTTATTCCGGCGAGGCGACTGTAGCACAAAAATAAATCTTCCGTTTTTTTTTTTTTTTTTTTTTTTTTTTTAAACTTTGAATCTATTAGACTCGAAGGTCCATCGCTTTCAGACTCTCTTGGCCGTCTTGTGCACCCAAGCGTCGAATCAATAATGTTCCTACTCCTCCATCTTTCCCTCCCGTATTGTTTTGCTAGTCTCCCTTTAAGCATGAAAGTATCTCTCTCTCTCTCTCTCTCTCTCTCTCTCTCTCTCTCTCTCTCTCTCTCTCTCTCTCTCTCTCTCTCTCTCTCTGTCTCTCTCTCTCTCTCTCTCTCTCTGTAAGTAGCGAGGGACGTTTGGGCGCCTCCCCTCAGAGGGAGCGGAGCATAGCTGAGAGGTGAAAGAGTCAGGGAGGCTCTGCGCCGGCTTGTGAATGCGGCCGAGCCAGTTTGGGCTCACCGCTGTGTGTGTGTACTTCAGGCCGGGTTGATAAACGCAGCACCCCCCCCCCCCCTCAGGTGCTATGAGAGTGGAGTGACTGGTTAGCCCCATGCACAGGCTTGCCTTAACCCTTTCTCTCCCTCTCCCTAGAGAACTATATTTACCTAATTTGGACCACATTTACCTCTTTTTTTTTCACTTCGCAGACTGAAATTGTAGGTTACATGAAAGGCCTGAGAACTTAAGCATCCCAAAAAAAGTTGCTTGATTCAGGTCTTTAAGAGTTAACGTCCCTCAATGCTTGGTATAGTTTTCTGAAAGTTTATACTGTAGAATACTTTATATATCTAGAACGCAAAAACATGTTTTGCATTGTTGCCGGCGACATTACTCGCAGATGCAATTGACACCATCAAAACTGTTAACAGCAGTATAGGCCTACAACAGTCCTAGCTCTTAAGTTAATTCAAGACTCAAACTTGTCTCATAGTTATGCAGTATACATGCTCCTACAAACAGGGCTTAACTTCTCCCAGTGTTGTGATGAGTTGGCTGTTGTTGCCCTGGCCGGTTGCGTATTTGCCTGGCACACATGCTCGCCCACTCTGAGGCCTTTCTGAGCAAAGAAGAAGTGGGAGGTATTTCCATCCTCCGCCGCCGCGTTTGCACAGTTGTCTTTAATTGCACGGAGAGCACGAGGAGGGGCGAGGAGGAGGGGCGAAGCAATTTGCTAATGAACTCCTAGAGCTTGAGCTCTCCTCTGTAGCACGGGGCTCTACTAATAGCGCTGAGGACTCACTCTAAAAGTCTCAAGAGCCCCCTTTTCCACTCCTGGATTGTGCCCATGCAAGTCTGAAGTGGGATGGGAATAATTGAAATACTCCATGTTTTTGTTGTTGTTGTTGTTGTTGTTGTTTGTTTGTTGGTCTGGGGGTGGTTCTTCTGAAATGATTAAAAATGCTCAGTGGATCATATATAGTGTTTTGGATTGTTGTTTAAGTGATACAGTAAGATGATACAGGCAAAATGCATTTGCTTGAGGAATTAGATTGGGATAAGGTTTTGAGTATTGCGAACGATGCGTGTGTTGTGGCTTGAATACATAGTGAAGTGAAATAAACAAACTGGGTCAGGGATCATTTAGTAATAGAGGTGAACAGCAGCATGCCCTGTAGGTAGACTCCTAAGAAGGTTCTGTTGTGATCTCAGATGGGCCACAGTACTCACAGTACTTGTGTACTCTGTCATGGTATCTTCTCTCAATTGGCCACTGTCAATTGGCACAGGTCATTCGGATCCATCAGTATTAGTTTAGGGAGCTCACACGGTCAAAAGGGTGGCACCCCCCCCCCCTCCCCTCCCACCTCTACCCACGTGTGTGACTTTTGACTCAATAGATATCCTGACCTGGTCAGCTAGTCTTTTTTTAAACAGTATGTTGTATAGCTAATCCATATCTGCTGCTGGCTGGAGTATGCATCAGATTACAGGGAGCCAGGTGCACCTTCCTACTTACTCTTACTGTTCCTGATAAAAACGTTCAATTATTGGACTGATTGTTCGTAGTAGTAGTAGCCTTTGTTGTTGAAAAGAGGAGGTCTTACCCCCCCCCTCCCTACTGCCTTCCTCCCCTACTGGTTTTCCATTTGGAGTGAATGTGGAGCGCTGTTGAGGATTCAACAAGTGATACAAAGACTATGATCATGTGACCCATGTGTTTCTTCTCCTCTCTGCATTATAGTCGTGGAATAGCAAGTGGGGATGATTCTGATTAAGCAAATCAGGTCCAGAGGGACTTCAAAGAATATGAATCTCGGTGGACAGTTTAATAAATATCAAACAAACTAACTCTACGCAACTATTGAAAATATAGCCTATTATGCTGAAAGACTGCTTAGAATGGTTCGGGGAGTTAACACTTTACACTAACGTTGTAAGAAAATTAGTAAGCATGTTTACAGTATGTATTAGTACTAGTGTATGTACAAACATTCATACACATGTATAAGCTAGTATTATAAGCGTTTATAATGGCTTGTTTATTGAAAGTTGATAGAAAGTGCTTCATGTATTTGTTTGTTTTTGTCTTGCTTGGCTTATGATGGGGTGGCTGTATCTCTGGCTCAGTGGTTTCTTTGGATAAGTAAACACAAACCTATCTTAACACATGTGTACTTAGCTAATGGAATGTTTCTTCCCCTCTTAAACCCCTGTGACTTTCCGACAATAGGACTGTCACAAACACAGGTCCCCAAGGGACTCAACAAGAACATCCCACTGTAGCGCGACGCTCACTAAGCTAGGCTAAAAAAAAAAACTACACAAAATGTATCATTATACTGACTACTTCTTCATTGGCAGCAGTGTTATGAGAAGTAAACTGTTTGGTTTGGGATTCGATTTGCGCCGAGCACTTGAGAGGGGTGTTTTCGTTTGGTGTTAGCTCACGAACGGTAAACACGACTTCTGCTGCCAATGCAAGTGGAAAAAGTCAATTGTCAATCCCCTTGTCATCTCTGTAATAGCGTCGACATAGACAGTAACCTAAAAGCCTGTGGTAATTAAGGAAAATGTGTAATTATGGTGGTTGTGTTCGTAAGGTTACCCCGCCAGTTTGAAAGGAAGAAAAGCACCTGAAGGCTATTCAACACAGATATACTTCACCACTCGCTCAAGAGACCAAATCCAGTTAGATTTCTCTCCCCCTTAGCAATTATAAGGTTATTTCTGCTTGTCCATTGTGAGAGTTGAGGTTGACGGGGAGCGTGGAACAGGGGAGGGGGAGTCTTTTGCTTTCTCCCTTTCTTCTTTTTTTGTGCTGTGCATACCATTATCACCTCTTTTCATTTGTGTATGCACTAATATTGCATTGTGAGGTTTTTTCGAGGGGAGGAGAGAGTAGAGGAAAGGGGATCACGCAGTTGGAAAGGCAGTTTATCTGTTAGCTTATCAGTCAAACAGATCCTAGCTTTATCTAGCTACGGGAGGAAGAACAACAAACATACGGTTACAATGGACACTCTTTTAGGCTCTCTCTTATCACTCCATCAGAATTCAGGTGTGTGAGAGAATAAAAACGATGTCAATAGTGTGTTTTTTTTGCATCAGAATGAGGAGAGCCTTTCTAACTCTTGCCACACGTGACATTCCTCATTCCTGTAGACCCAAACTTTTCTCAAAACCTCCTCGGTCGTAAGGTCAACTGTAGTGTTAATGGAAAAAAACAACAAACAAAGCAAGCGCAACAAAGCATTCTGGGGGATGGAGTAGTATTGACTGTCAGCTTTGATTCAGATGTATCCAAGTCTGAGAATGCATGTGGGGGGGCTATTTTATGCTCTCTATCTTTATGTCTGCACAGTATGCACATATGATTATTATTTCTCACAAACACTCGCGAGGTGAGAATGTAAATATCCATATAATCAGGAAAGATAACTCAGAGACAGGGGGGGGCAAAGCAGGACAGCCTTAACCATTTTCTTTATGATTGTAAATGAATTGGCAAGGCAACATTTCTTGCATGAGCGCATGTATAATATGGGGCTGGCTCGGGGAGAGAACGGGAAGCCCCCTTGCATCTAAGACGCTGGCACAATGAGAATGCATTGAATTGGAATGCCTCACCGATCATAGTGGAATCAGAATTTCCAGCAAGGAAAATCTTTTCATGGCGAATTAGTGTGGCGGAGAGAAGAAAAATGGTAATGAAAAAAAAAAGGTATGCACAGATAACAAACAGTGCTCCCTAGGCTCAGCGCGGCAGATTTAAGAACTTTAGCTAAAGCTACGCAGAATAGAATCTGGAAAATTGAATTTACTAAACAATTAAGCATTGAATTAATCTACATCCAGCAACTGGAGAGAGAGAGAGAGAGAGAGAAAAAAACATGGGGCGGGGGGGAGAGAGAGAGAGAGAGAGAGGTGGGGATAAAGAGAGAAGGAGAAGAAGAGAGAGAGCCGGACGAGGGATAGAAGTGGGATAGAGTGAAGAAAGGAAGTCAGAGAGAGAGAGAGACGGGGGGGGGGGGGACAGAATAAATCCATGGCAGCTCATTAAGGGGACAGTGAATATATCAAGTGTGTTGTTGTGTGCAGTGGGACAGATTCTTTCTCCAGTGTAGCTGCCACCACCATCCACCAACAGTATTCTCTCCAGCTTCCTACTCTCTCACTATTTCTCTCTCTCTCTCTCTCTCTCTCTCTCTCTCTCTCTCTCTCTCTTTCTCTCTCTCTCGCTCTCTCTCTCTCTCTCTCTCTCTCTCTCCTCTCTCTCTCTCTGTCTCTCTCTCTCTCTCTCTCTCTCTCTCTCTCTCTCTCTCTCTCTCTCTCTCTCTCTCTCTCTCTCTCTCTCTCTCTCTCTCTCCCCCCTGATTCCACTCTCCTATACCTCTCTTCGTATGTATCTGTTTGAAATATTTCCGATTTTCAAACATGGCCTCTGCATTGAGTAGTTTTGTTATTGTAAGGTGTATGTGGCAACGGGGGTGGTTGTGTGATTACAGCGTGTGTGTATGCGTGTGTGTGAGTGTGTGTGCGTGTGTGTGTGTTTTTGGCAGAGT
>NC_137692.1:16548771-16556271 GCF_963989245.1 Nansenia antarctica | reverse complement strand
CGGGGGGTGGGGTGGGGTGGGGGGGGGGGGGGGGCGTAAGTGCTATACAGGAGTGTTGTAGAGGAATCTATCCAGGCGTGCTCACTGCAGCAAAACAGGAATATTGTCTGTCAAAGGTGGCTGGAGTACTGGGCTAGCTGACCAACGATCAAGATCCAAGAGAATAGTAAGCTTTTGTGCCCATGCTCTTGTTTGACTTACTAAAGATGGACACTATTTACCAAATCAAATGAGTTCGTACAGTATGAGCACAAGCCTAGCTACAGTAGTAGTCCATGCGTCGGCCTCTTGACAATCAACGTGTGAAGCGTGTGTCTGTCATAGAATGTGAAAGGCTAATTGGTTTTTCGAGTTGCCAGGAGGCCCTTAAAATCCTGTACAAATAAACAAGGTTCATCCAGTAGCAAAGTTTGTGTTTGCGGTTCTCATGGACACGTCTCGTCGTACGGCATCTCAAACAAGGTTATCAGTGGTTACCTGGCGAAGGAAACCTTTTGTCTCTGTGGTTCGAGCGTCCAATCGTGACGTCTCTCTGACCCTCTTAAACTGCCAACATCTTTATGACCTCGCCCGGATTTCAGTAGCAACTGCGTCGACTAAACATGCAGGCACTTGTCTCTGTGAAAATGAAATGACTTTATTGGACTATAACTGATAAGTGATGCCCACTCTGAAAGGGGAAACGGTGTGAGTTTCCCACAGCGGGGCTAGTTTGCGTTTAGGATTAAGGCAAGTGTCATCCGGCCTCTTGGGTCATGTGGGAAAAGGGGAAAAAAACGCATGCAAACAAACTAGACCCCCCCACCTTTTCCTCTCCTCTCATTACACACCAGGTCCCCCTTCTGCTTTCTCAATCAGTTTCTTTAACTTGCTTTTACAGGCTTGATTGAGCACCTTGTCTCGGGGTAGATAATAGTCATAAAGCCTGTGTGATAAAGTGTCGGCTCTTGTTTGCTTTCCTCTGTTTGGGATTTATATGTGTTGCCTAGTGGTTCCTCCTCCCTAGGCCAGTCATGTGAACCTAAGAAGGAAATATAGCAGTGTATCTTTGTTCTGTCCTGTCCTTCTCTCTCTCTCGCTCTGTCTCGGTCTCGGTCTCGGTCTCGGTCTCGGTCTCTCTCTCTCTCTCTCTCTCTCTCTCTCTCTCTCTCTCTCTCTCTCTCTCGCTTTCTTTCTCCCTCTCTGTCTGCTGTTCTCTCCCCTCTTTCTCGCACTTATATTTGCATGAGCAAACATATGCAAAGTATAGCCAGAGCCATTACAGTGAACTGTGTGCACAATTTACATGAAATAAATATTCAGTCACAACATGCATACGCTCACATATAAATAAATCTCTCTTTGCTCCCTTTCCCCTTTCTCTCTTTTTCTTTGTATTCATTTGGTAAAGCTTGGAACTACGCCGGTCGAAGGCAAACTCCTTTTTCGAAGCTAGCTTGTTAGCCTGCTAGTTTTTCCGCTAGTGCAACCAAAGGGTGGGCGCAGTTCATTTGAAATCCGAGGATACAGTTCGTTTAGCAAAGAGAGCATAAGTGGGAGAGAAGTGTATCTTTAGCTTCAATGCTATAATTGTGGTGTGCTAATGATGTAGACACGTTCTCTCTGGATGTTTACAGCTCTTCTTTAATTCACAAGTGGTGCCTTTCCCTGTGATGCCAGAACCTAATTACTAGTGTTTACTAAACTAAATATGCCTCTTTACTCCGACTTTGTTCGGTTTCCTTGTAAAACTCTGCTGTGCTGCTGGAGTTTTCAAAGATGATGAGAAAATATTTATATAGATATAATACTTGAAATAAAAAAATATAGAAATGAACACACAAACTTGATGACTTCAGCGTGGTAGAGTGTTGGAGCTGGTTATTGCTTGGTGTAATGTGCTGCGAGGCCAGTGCCTTATCCGGTTGTTAAGTCGTGACGTGTTTCCGGGTCCAAAGTTGGCTGAGGCGCTGTCTTCGAAATGCCACAATAATAATAATAATTCATTATATTTATATAGCGCTTTTCAGAGGCTCAAAGACGCTGACAAATATG
Organism: Nansenia antarctica; assembly: GCF_963989245.1. Lineage (NCBI taxonomy): Eukaryota > Metazoa > Chordata > Actinopteri > Argentiniformes > Microstomatidae > Nansenia > Nansenia antarctica. The sequence continues at coordinate 16,554,237 of NC_137692.1, read as the reverse complement.
GGAAAAACGGGGATGTGCTGTGTCCCTTGTTGTATGAATAGATCCGAGTCTAAAAAACGATTAAACTGTCATTCTACCGCTGTAGTACACTGGTACGATGGTGCAGGGAATTTCTGGTTTGGACCCGGAAATGGCTAAACGTCACGTTTGACGTCAGACTTAACAACCGAATAGCCTTGGGAACGGGAGCTGTACCAGATAACCCCGCCACAAAAAGAGAGGAGACCAATTTTGCCACCCGGCCGTCTCTTCTCCCTATCTTATCTGCTCTCGGATCAGCTCCAATTGTACGTAAAAAAAAACCTAGTCTAACACACACACACACTCACACACACACACACACACACACACACACACACACACACACACACACACACACACACTGCTCAACCCGGCCGGTATGCCCTGGCTCCTAATCGTCCACTGTAGGTTCATAGGGAATCTGACAGGAAAATCAGGGCGACTCATCACCGACGTGTCACAACGCATTACTATCTGGCCGCCAAAAGACCTGAGTGAACATTACCCAGCGTCCTCTGCTCCCCTGCTGAGAGAGAACTGAGCTGCAGGGCCCGGGAGGCCTCTCATCAGATACATGTTATCCAACTTTTCAGGAAAAACCTGATAGCCACTTGGAGAGAGATACACTATCACCCCAGCCCACTGGCTGATAGGGATAGGGAGGGGAAGGAGACAGACAGACAGACAGACAGACAGAGAGTGCAGTAGAGGTAGGAGGAGGGATGGGGGGGGGGAATTTGGAACGGAGGGAGCAGTGGCTGGTAGTCAGATAGTTTACGGTAAATAAACAGGGTTTCAGCACTTTGCCCATTACCGCAGCTGTGTGTTGTTTGGCCATGTGTGCTTAACTATGTAATTGTATGCACTATGTTATAGTAATCTACTTTTAAATATGTTTCAAATGGACGGAGAGAGAGAGAGAGAGAGAGAGAGAGAGAGAGAGAGAGAGAGAGAGAGAGAGAGAGAGAGAGAATGCTCACAACAATGTTCCCTACTCAGAGCCAGCCAGCAGGGTTGTTTTTTTTATTAGCTGTATCACAGTGGTTAGTCCAGCTTAAAGCCACAAACAGCATAGCGCTAATTTTAGCCTCCAAAGAGGATAAGGATAAATAGCCTGCCACTTTGGCCATATGGTCCCCCGTCGATAACATTGTGACCCGCACCCCCACAATATTTACACAGTTTCAGCTTATAAGTCAGTTGTGTGATCTGTTTATTCACTTTAAGCCGATATTAATAATAGATAAATAAATGGGCATACTTCTATATGATATTGCTGTTAGTTGATATTGGTATGAGTGTGAGATGTGAGGATATCAGTTCATACTACTCCTACACTAACCTGTAAGTATGCAGGGAAAGCTGCTCCATTGACTTAAATTGATAATTAAACACTAATGACACTAATTGATAATAGTGGAGTTATCAAAAGGGAATTGTGCCTTGTTATAACAACACCGCTAGTCTCATTTCTTCAAACGTTCCCAGCTGCCTTCGGAATATAGTTGGCTCTCCTACTTAATCTCATATATTTCTGTCCTTTTCTTTTTGTGTAAATTTGCCTCGGACAAATAAGAATGAACCTCTCTCTCTCTCTCTTTCTCACTCTCTCTCTCTCACTCCCTCACTCCACCTCTGTCTCTGTCTCTCAGTCTCTGAAATAATTACATTTGGACACGTTGGAAACCTCCCTGGCAAAGACCACTATGCATGAAGCCGCCTTTAACAAAGAACTGAAGAATTTACCAGCCCGCTTTCCAAATGAAACCCCCGCAAAGCCAATTTCATGCACGCAAACACCGGCGAAAGCTCCATATTTGGTAGAAGTTAGCCTCCTCCATCTGTTGTTTTTCTGCAAAAGGTAGACCTTTTTATTTGTCCACCATAGCTCCATATGATTGTTTGCAGAGATTTTACCCACAATGGGGTGAGGGGACTGGCAGTAGTGTTGTCCCCAGGTGGAGTTGCAGAGTTGGAGGGCCTGTAGAGGGAAGTAGTGTGTTAACTGGTCAAAAGTTTGACCTGAGACTGACCCTGCCCAAACAATCCTCCCCCTGGAGCACTGCCCCCCAGATCCCTTTGACATGGATACCTGCTGGAGGGATTTGGCCAAAGAGATAAAGTCCCCCTTCAAGCTTGTTTAAGGTTTAGGGAAAAGAAAAGGGGAAAGATAACAAACAAACAAACAAAAGTCAGGGAGGGCGGTGGAGGGCAGGGTGGGTGTGTGTGTGTGGGTGTGTGTGTGTGGGTGTGTGTGTGTGTGTTTGTATTTTGTATTGTGTGTGTGTTTGCAAACCCCCCCCCCCCCCCCCCACACACACACACTTTTTAACACACACTCTTAACAAGTAACCCGATCGCTCCCTCTTGCTCCAAGCCAATGAAACTCAAAGAGAAGCGACGGACCGGGGCGAGATTCCTTTAGTGATAACCTCTGAAATAAAGACTTCAGTAGCAAGGACAGGGGAGTCTCTCTCTCTCTCTCTCTCTCTCTCTCTCTCTCTCTCTCTCTCTCTCTCTCTCTCTCTGGCTCCCCAGGGCTGTCACAGCTCTTTGTTACAGCAGGTCTCTCTTAAAGGAAGTCCCAGTAGAGAGGTCATAGTCTTACAGGAAGTCACCCTCAGAGAGGTCTAAGTCTTTCAGGAAGTGACTCGGTGGGATTGTGAAGCGAGAGCCGAGGCGTCATGGGTCCCTATCACTACCGTCCACACGGCTCCTAGTGCCACGGGAAGTAGATCCACTGTAGACCCACTCACTTCCTCTTCCTTATCTGGCCTACATATGGGGAGGCTGATAGGACTACAAACCCCACCCCCCAAAAAACCTGCCACTTCCTATCCCTATCAAAAATGTACTGACAGTTGGGAGGAAGTGGAGGTGGCATTTTTTAAGGGATAATGGACCATTGCTGTACCTCAAACTAACAAAAAAACACCAAACAAGACCTACCAGTTGCTAGGGTTGGGCTCAATTCCATTTCACTTCAGGAAATACATTGTCATTCTAGGTCAGGAGTTCTAAAACGATTCGGTTTGACAATCAATTCAATTGGAATCCAAACTCAACCCCCCCTGTGCTTGGACTAAATTGAAATGGAACTGACCTCCGACCCCTGTAACCACGTAATAAGCTTTCATAACACCCTCCTTCCATGTAAAACCTTCTGTTACACCAAAAGCACGGGGAGCGGCAGGAGCTATTATTAGCCACAGGGCTAGCGTTCCTGTATTATCTAGCTACTGTACTTCAGCCTGGCGGGCCCTGATAGGATAGAATGGGGAGGGGGGGGGGGGAAATCCCTGAGTATTATAGCGCTTATCAGAGGCTGTGTCATTCAGATAGTCACCATGTGGAAAATGTGAGGAGTAGCTTTATACTAGCTGTCTCAGTGAAACCACAGGGCTCCCAGAGCTCCGCTTTGGTCATGAGCAGAGAATACCCTAGAGAGATGACTACGGGGGGAAAGCTAGTGACACTACAGAAATGTTTGTTATTCACCAAACGATAGCTCGTTCGTTTGATATCGATGTTTTTTTCCGGCACCTTCCGTTGATATTAAGAGGCGGATTTAAACCTAGGGAAGGAAGGAAGGAACGGGATGTTCTGGAGAAAGGGAAATTGATTCAAATTGAGTTTTGTGTTTGTCATTGAACTCTTCTCGCAACCAGGAAGTGAAGTTTGACTTTTCATTGGTCGGTTTTGTGCTGAATAGATTTCTGTCTTCCTCTCAACCCTTTCTTTTCCCCCCTGGCTGCATTGAAGGACTTTTAGAACACCCTTCAGCACATCAGCTGGCTTTTCGGAGGGTATCCTGGTGGCATTGTTGTGCTTTGTGTGGTTAAGTGCTCTTAGCTTCTGTAATGGCCCATGTCCCCTTCTTTAAAAAAAAAAACAATTCTCTCTCTACCTCTCTCTCTCTCTGTGTGCCTATCCGGTCTGGGTGGATATTGAGCAGAGGTTGGCCAGGCGAAGGTGTCAAAAACAGTTTGAGAGGGAGAAAGTGTGGGTATGTGTGGGTATGTGTGTGTGTGTGTGTGTGAACCCTCCTTCACTCAGACACAGCATCAGAAGTCCCCCTCAAAGTGTTCCCATTTGAACCAGCATAGCCTTCTATCTTCAGATTAGAAAGAAAAAAAAGAGGAAAGAGAAACGGAACACAAAGAGAGGGAAAAAATCAATAGTTGCACAGTAAAAGTGCTCGACATGAAAGGGTAAATTCATCGCCCTACACTTTCATTTCAACTCTCTCTCGGTCCCTCTCTCTCTCTCTCTCTCTCTCTCTCTCTCTCTCTCTCTCTCAGTCCCTCTCTCTCTCTCTCTCTCTCTTGCCCTCCACACACAGTGTCTTGGAAGCAGGAGTTAAAGGGTATGGTGATGGTGGTGATGGGTGGAGGGGGGGGTGGATGTTGTAGTTTAATGCCGTGTTGGTGCCCCCGGGCATGGGCTATTTTCCAGCATGTCAGGAGCCCTGTGGTGGTGACCCTTTACTGGGGAACGGCGCTGAGAGAGCAGTCACATTTCCACTGACATTTTTACCATCACCTATGGGTATGTCAGCGGGGCCCGATCCTTACACTGTCGGGAATATGCATGAAGGGGCTTGACATATACGCACACGCACACACACACACACACACACACACACACACACACACACACACACACACAGCTCAAACAACATCAACCACAACGGTGCAGACACACACACAACCCCACTCACGTACACACACACACACACACACACACACACACACACATACACACACACACACACACACACACACACACACACACACAATTTTTTCAGTCATCCTAAACTATCATTCGCCCACATACATGTGATGACCATGAGCAATTTCAAGCACTAATATACTAAGTTATTATCAAAAAACATTTAATACACACACACACACACACATATATATATAAATATATAACACAGTAATTAGATATTAAAGCTCTGAGAAGTGTAAAAAGAGTGTATTTATAGAGACACAGTACACAAGAAACATGAAATGGGTGTTAATTACTCATATTAGATATTAGATTAGATATTAAAACTCTTGAGAAGTGTAAGAAGTGTGTATACAGTGAGAGATGATGCGCAACAAGGAGCATTAAACAAGTGTTAATTACTCCTAGGCTCCTTTGTTTCTCTTCATCTTGTTACCTACCGTAACCGTAGCGATCACTGTCAGTGTGTTCAAAAACTCTCATTACTCCAACTACCCACTCTGGTTCGCCAAAATGTCATTATTCAAAATACCCACAACGTCATTTAAAACTCTTTACTTTTCAAATCATTATTTACTCTCATTATTCCCAAAAAGAATTGTGTTTAATTACTCGAGTCTAATTATATCTCTCTCGACAGATTGTGTATTTGCGTCACCGTAATTTGTCTTATGTTTTACCTTTCAAAAATTATATTCGTTTGATAGCATG
>NC_137692.1:16513771-16518771 GCF_963989245.1 Nansenia antarctica | reverse complement strand
GTGGGGAGGGGGGAGGGGGGTTAGGGACAAATAGAGAGTTTGTAGGTTGGGGCGGGGCGGGGGGGGGGGGTAGTGTAAATGGGATCTGGGTCTGCAAGCAGCTGGACTAGTTTATTTAAACCTAGCCAGTGCTGAGTGAATGACCTGAGAATGACACAGAATGGGGGAGGAGAAGGAGGGGGGCGAGAAAGGAGGGAAGGGTGGACAGGGAGGGAGGGAGGGAGGGAGGGGGACATTTTATGACTCTTCAGATGGGAACAAGGAGTGATTCCTGTGTGTGTGTGTATGTGTGTGTCTGTGTGTGTCTGTGTGTGTGTGTCTGTGTGTGTCTGTGTGTGTGTGTCTGTGAGTGTCTGTGTGTAGCTGGTTGTCAATTGTGGCTTTGTTGAAAAGAATCAATCCAAATGTTAGATTTCACTTTAGTGGTTCAATCACATTGAATGACAAAAAGAGAACTGTGTAGGTTGTAGTGTACACGAACACACAGTATGGCAGTTCGTGTCGGCATTCACTGGTTTGAACGTGTGTGTGTGTGTGTGTGTGTGTGTGTGTGTGTGTGTGTGCTCTCAGTTTATTAATGGGTTATTTCTTTGCCGGTGAGGTGGAAGCTAGGGGAGGCGTAAACTGCCGAAATTGAGAACTTCATATGCATTTAAATAGCTCCGCTAGGAAAGTAACCTTTGTATCTCCAATCTGCATCTCTCCGGCGCTCATTATTAAATTATCCCATAATTGGTCACGCAACAAAGGCAGCTGATGAAAAACAGAATTTCTTGCTTTTAATTGGGCATTTCACGTGCAGTTCGTTCTACACCTGTGTGTAGGTGCCTGTATCTGTGCATGCGGATGTGTGTGCGTATGTCTGCATGTGTGTGTGTGTGTGTTTACATTTTCTTACATTGTGTGTGTGTGTGTGTGTGTGTGTGTGTGTGTATGTGTTTGTATGTAATAAGAATGGGATATTAGCAAGGGCCCGGCACCTGGCACTGCAATCAGTTCTAGTCTTTCGAGAGAAAGGGAGGACAAATTAAAGAAGAGATAGAAGGGAGTGATTTCGGTGAATATAACTTACTCTGAAAATAGCAAGGCAAAACGCTGTCCTTGCCTCATTTGACTTATTAGGGCTGTTAATACAATCATTTATTCTTCTCGCTTGCCACCTTCGTTTTTTCTTGAGCCCACCAGTGGTGTGTTGCGCTGAAATAGCTCCCCCATTGTTGAGCTGTCTGAATAGTCTGGTTCATTGTGCCGTGATGGGAAGGTGGGGACTGAACAGGCCGTAAACGCAGCCCTCTAGCGCCAAGGGGTCGCGCAAAGGTGAACCTATACCCCTTAATGGAGGACGCTTCTCTCTCTCTCTCTCTCTCTCTCTCTCTCTCTCTCTCTCTCTCTCTTCTCAGCTTTTTGATTGGCTTCTTCACAGTCAGGACGAGGGCGACTGGTCTGGAGAACAGAGCCCTGCCTTTCTGTTTCTCCACCATACTCCTCCAGCCCTCCCTCCCTCTCCCTCTGTCGCCCTCCCTCCCTCCCTCCCTCTCTCACTCCCCGCCCCGTTCCCTGGCTGGCATTGTGAGGCGCTTGTCCTTTGTTCCAGCCGCCATGGTGCATCTGGCCGTAGATATGGGGGGACTACTGGGACAGGAAGCTTGGCAGAATGTTGTTTTTTTGGGGAGAGGTTTCGAGAGGCCAAGCAGTGTCCACCATTTAAAGAATAAGTGATAAGGAAAGAACAGAGAGAGAGAGAGAGAGATAGTGGGGAGAGGGTGAGTCGTCACACTAAGAAAGGAAGAGAGAGAGAGAGAGAGAGAGAGAGAGAGAGAGAGAGAGAGAGAGAGAGAGAGAGAGAGAGAGAGATTCCAAATAGGAGAAGAAGAGGGGAGGATAGAGGTCAGCAGTTAGCCAGCGATGGCCCAGAGTTGACCCCGGCCTGCTATGGAGGGCCTGCTATGAGGGAAGGCAATAAAATGAATGCCTAGGCCTCTCGACTCCTCCACTCCCCCCCCCTCTCCCCCCCATCTCTCCCTCAGCAGCGCAGGGCAGGGATCGAGGGAGGGATAGAGGGAGGGAGGGAGGGGAGTCGGTGATAAAACTCCAGACATTCCCTCATTTGATGGTGCTCTGCCATGTCAGTACATTCTTGCATTCCTCCCTCTCTCTTGCTCTCCATCTCCCTCTCTAGAAGGTAGAAGACAAGGAGATAGTGGAGAGAGCAGCAACTGGGCAAGGAGGAGAACTCATTCTCAAAAAGTCATTTGGGGTTAAGACATTTAAGAGTTATAAAACAAGAAGATAGCAGATGCTAGATGCCCATCTCTCTCTCTCTCTCTCTCTCTCTCTTTCTCTATGTTTCTCTCTCTCTTGTCTCTCTCTCTCTCTCTCTCTGTCTCCTTTTTTCTTGGCCCCCCTGAACTACTCTTCAACCATCAGTGCCCCCTTGCTTTCTCAGCTTAGCGTGGCTATTGTTTCCTTAAAAGTGGACTAATTCCTCCCTCTAAAGATGAAATGGATGTGTCCAGCGGGGGCAACAGCAGGAGCACATAAATCAAGTCAGAACCCCCATGAGCCTTCACTCCTTGGGGTCAACACAGGTCACAGGGTCATTTCACAAGGATTTAGTCTGAGTAAGGCTGGAGTGGTGTGTGTGTGTGTATATTGGTATGTGTGAGTGTGTGTGTGTGTAGGGGGGGGGAGTGACCATGTGCCTTTATAAGGGGCCACAGGGTGAAGAGGTTGGTCAGATGCTATATATGTCAGATAAACGTCTGTCTTGAACACACACATAGACACCTACATCTAGACACAAATATTTCCCACACATAACCCGGCAATTTCAGCTCGTCGTTGGATCTCAAACGGAGAAACAAAATATAGTGTTTTAAACGTGAACAGAGAAATGTTTTAGTTCAACCCTCAGACTCACGTGTTTGGGTCAATGACAGTGTAAAAAAAAAAACATCACTGTGTTTGCTCGAAAAGTGTGAGAGGGGGGCTGGTTCCAATGTACTTGTTTTTAATATCGGATGCCAATCTTAAACTGTGTCGGAGTCTAACTAATTGGTAACAGAAAGCCATGTCTTGTTTTGGATTATTCTGAGAGATACACTAACACATCTCTCTTGCTTTCTCTTTCTCTTTCTCTCTCTCTCTCTCTCTCTCTCTCTCTCTCTCTCTCTCTCTCTCTCTCTCTCTCTCTCTCTCTCTCTCTCTCTCTCTCTCTCTCTCTATCATAGGTTCATAAACGCAAGGAGGAGAATAGTGCAGCCCATGATCGACCAGTCTAACCGTGCAGGCAAGTCTCCCATAGTTACTGTATTCAAGTCCCGCAGGCGAAAGCCTTCCACAACAAGCCATGCACCAGGAGGCTCCTCAGCCGGTAAATACTGTACTTTACCCCCCCTCCCAAAAAAACCTACAACAGTTATGGGGGCTCAACTGGAGTGACTGACCACTAAAAAAAAGGCCCGACTAATCCTATTATTGGGTTGACCGGCACGATAACGAATGACAAATCACATTAATCGAAAACAAATGTGTCTTCAACAAGGTTTGTCTAGTCTAAAAAAAACTCGCCTTTCCGACTGAACGAAGAAAAACAAAACCTGACACCCCCCCCCCCCCCACCCCAACTCAAACCAAAAACACAGAGGAAGTTGATGTGTTTCTTTTCTTGGTTGACTTTTGTTTGGCATCTCAGCTCTCTCCCCCGTCTTTGTTGCCCCCCCCCGCCCCCATTGTGGCTGCTGGTGAGCGGTCCCCTGGTGCATGGCTTGGTTTGGACTGCCGTAAACTTTATTACCTGTAATAGGGGTCAGGGGTCATCTTGGCATTAGGGGCTCAGTAAAGTTCAAAGGCATTCAGTGGGGCGGGCTCTTGTTTTTGCTTGAGTGACCCCCAAACAGCCCTATATCGGAGGTAAGTGGACTTCTATGAGCGAGCGCAGGGCGAGGATAGAGGGGGAAAAAAGAGAGAGGGTTCTCAGGTTTCTGTTCTGCGACTACTACTCAGTACTGCATGTTTCAACACATTTTAGTGAGCTTTGTTAGGACCATTTTGAGCTTAGGGGGTTTGGGCTGTGGCGTTCTCCCCAAAAAACCTATGTCTGTGAATGTCACACAAACAAGATGGTCGATTAAAACAACAACAACAAACGTTGAATTCAATAAATAACAACATACTACTACTGTATGACCCTGACCTCATTTCTTGCTCAGAATATTTTGGTCTCTCCTTCCTAGTCTGACATCAAAGGTGTGGTAGAAAAATGAAAAATTGTCACCACAACAAAAATCACCCTCAAAAACAGGCTAAACTCAATTCGATTTTAAGTTAGTTCTAGTTAGTTCTTAGTTAGTACCTAAGATTTACCACAGACTTAAGATGACAGTTGGGAGAGGCAGGGAGGGAAGAAGGAGAGAGGGGCACCATAGCCCAGAGAACAGCCCTGTGCGTGTATAGAAACAGATGATCTTTCTTCAGCACCGAGTCTTAATTAAAAGCACTAATTGACCACTGTCCCCCCCCCCCCCCCCCCCCTCCCTCGGCCCCCCCACAGTAAGTCAAGGAGCCCCCTACAACCCAGATGGCCAGCCTATGGGGGGTTCGTCATGGACGGTCAACAGCACATGGGAATCAGACCACCTGGTAAGACCCTCAGCGTGTCTCTCTGTCTGTCTCTCTTCTCTCTCGTCTCTCCTTTCGTGTGGTCTGGTCTGGGCTACACTCCCACCCACCCCCCCCCTCCCTCTGTTTTCCCCCAAAAACCCTTAGTGTAGTGTATACACATCCCATGCGGAGATCTAAAAACACACACGCCACTAGGAGAGTAGTACAGGTGTGGTCAATCACATGACACCCTCCCTCATTCCCCCCCTTTTTTGTGATCTCTCTCTCTCTCTTTCTCTCTCTCAAGCTCTCTCTCACGCCATCACATAATCCAGAGTTCTGTCCTTAAGCCTCTCTCTTTATATACTGTATATATATATCCCCTGTTTTCTTGGATT
>NC_137692.1:16500527-16513571 GCF_963989245.1 Nansenia antarctica | reverse complement strand
TGTCTTTGATAAACGGAGTGGCCGTGAGTGTGTGCATAGTTGTGTGTCATGTGTCAGTCGTGGGGAGGACAAAGGATCTGAGGCTGATCTGTGTGTGTGTGTGTGTGCGTGTGTGTGTGTGTGTGTGTGTGTGTGTGTGTGTGCGTGTGTGTGTGTGTGTGTGTGTGTGTGTGCGTGTGTGTGTGTGTGCGCGCGAGTGTGTGCGCATGCGTACAGAGTCTGTGAGCCATACTGTACCCGCCGCCCCTCTCTCTCTCTCTCTCTCTCTCTCTCTCTCTCTCTTACATCCCACTATCTCTGGCATTTCTCTTCACTCCTCTCTATTTTTATTCCCTCTCTTTTTCCCCCCACTCACTTTTCATCCCCTCTTTTGTGGGGGGATTCAAACCGTGGTACAGTGAGGGTCAATGCCGAAGCCCTGCATTCAAACATGTTACCAGCTTTCACTTGAAGTTGAAATCTCATTGAAAATCCCATTGAGAATCTAAACATTTCGTTACGGCCATTTTCTGTTGAGAAATCCAGTGATTTTGATCGATTTGAATATCGACTTAGTTCAAACCATGTTCTATTTCTTTACTTTAGATATTAGTGCCCCCCCCCCCCCCTCTCTCTCTCTCCCTATCCACCCGCCCTTTCTCTCTCCCTCTCTGTCTGCTGACTCAGATATTTGGAAAGCGAGGTGCCAGTTTTAGCATCTCTATCGCCTCCTGTGGGGATGCCCACGGAGAGAGGAGAGGATGTGACCCGGTAGAGACAGGATATGACAGGGGCAGCAGCATGGGAGTGTTTGGGGGTCACCCCTTCAGTGTGTCTGCTTCAGTTCCCCTCTTTATTCAGCCTGGTCAGCAACACCCTCCACTGACTCACTGCAGGAGAATGCCGCGGCACGCTGTGCGTGTGCGTGTACGTGTGCGTGTGCATGTGCGCGTGTGTGCGTGCGTGCGTGTGCGCGTGCGTGTGTGTGTCTGCGAAAAAGAGAAAGCGGCAGAACTATACAACACATACTTGTGTAGCAAAGAGTGTGTCGACATGCACGCCTACAGTACAGGTGCTTAGACATGTTCTCATTGTATTTGTTTTATTTTGTCCTGATATTTGCACTGTTGAGAGGAAGCTGGCAAAGTAAGAATTACATTGAATCACTATTTACAGGTACAGGTCTCCTGTGCATATGGCCGATAAACTTTGACTTTATTTTGAAATGGAAGTGACACAGAAACACTCTGAGCCAGAACGCTGGGCTGTGGGGTGTTACAGTAGGCCTCGGGACCCAGCTCTCTAGTATACAGGCCAGTGGAGACTTGAGATTTGTCCAATATTATGTTTGCGGAGTGGGCAGGCGGGGCAGCCATGTTTTTCTTTGGGCAAAGTGAGGCCAGCAGCTATGCCTTCTCACTGGCATTGATAGATGACTGCCACAATCCAGCCTTGACCTCACTAGTAGAGAGAAAGACAGGGTGAAAATGTAAAGAAAGAGAGAGAAGAGGGGGGGGGGGGGTGAGAGAAACAGAGAGAGGTGTGTCCTGCCGATCATGACCTCATAACTTTTTTTCTCCTTTCTACGTCTTTCTTTCTTTCTTCTTTTCCCTTTTTTTGTCATGAACTCTTTCTCTGTCCTCTCCTGGAAGATTGTTGAGTGAGTGTTGCAAAGCCAGCACAATCAGAGCCAACGGGTTGTTTTTCAACGGTCAACATTTCCTCTCCATAACTCTCGGAGAAGCAGCTGGTTGTTGTGGACAGACAGACACACGCACACACACACACACACACACACACACACACACACACACACACACACACACACCACACACAACAACACACTCCTAAAAGTCCCGTCTCCCTCAACAGAGCTGTGAAACTCTCACTTAAAGCTGGTTTAACAGAATAGAGTTGCTGTCACACAAAAAACTATTGAGAGATAATGTGAGCGCAGCCTATCGACTGTTATTAAATCATATACACGCTCCTCTTCTGTCTTACAGCACAGTCGGTTGATGAGAAGAGGTGTTTAGTTAGTGAAAGAGGGAGGGGGGGGGCGTGGTGAGGGGGGAGGGGGGTTACGGACAAATAGAGAGTTTGTAGGTTGGGGCGGGCGGGGGGGGGGGGGGGGGGGTAGTGTAAATGGGATCTGGGTCTGCAAGCAGCTGGACTAGTTTATTTAAACCTAGCCAGTGCTGAGTGAATGACCTGAGAATGACACAGAGTGGGGGAGGAGAAGGAGGGGGGGGGAGAAAGGAGGGAAGGGTGGACAGAAAGGGAGGGAGGGAGGGAGGGAGGGAGGGAGGGAGGGAGGGAGGGAGGGAGGGGGACATTTTATGACTCTTCAGATGAGAACAAGGAGTGATTCCTGTGTGTGTGTGTATGTGTGTGTGTGTGTGTGTGTGTGTGTGTGTGCGTGTGTGTGTGTGTGTGTGTGTGTGTGTGTGTGTGTGTGTGTGTGTCTGTGTGTGTGTGTCTGTGAGTGTCTGTGTGTAGCTGGTTGTCAATTGTGGCTTTGTTGAAAAGAATCAATCCAAATGTTAGATTTCACTTTAGTGGTTCAATCACATTGAATGACAAAAGAGAACTGTGTAGGTTGTAGTGTACACGAACACACAGTATGGCGGTTCGTGTCGGCATTCACTGGTTTGAACGTGTGTGTGTGTGTGTGTGTGTGTGTGTGTGTGTGCTCTCAGTTTATTAATGGGTTATTTCTTCCCGGTGAGGTGGAAGCTAGGGGAGGCGTAAACTGCCGAAATTGAGAACTTCATATGCATTTAAATAGCTCCGCTAGGAAAGTAACCTTTGTATCTCCAATCTGCATCTCTCCGGCGCTCATTATTAAATTATCCCATAATTGGTCACGCAACAAAGGCAGCTGATGAAAAACACAATTTCTTGCTTTTAATTGGGCATTTCACGTGCAGTTCGTTCTACACCTGTGTGTAGGTGCCTGTATCTGGGCATGCGGATGTGTGTGCGTATGTCTGAATGTGTGTGTGTGTGTGTGTGTGTGTGTTTACATTTTCTTACATTGTGTGTGTGTGTGTGTATGTGTTTGTATGTAATAAGAATGGGATATTAGCGAGGGCCCTGGCACCTGGCACTGCAATCAGTTCTAGTCTTTCGAGAGAAAGGGAGGAACAATTAAAGAAGAGATAGAAGGGAGTGATTTCGGTGAATATAACTTACTCTGAAATAGCACGGCAAAACGCTGTCCTTGCCTCATTTGACTTATTAGGGCTGTTAATACAATCATTTATTCGTTCTTTCTTGCCACCTTCGTTTTTTTCTTGAGCCCACCAGTGGTGTGTTGCGCTGAAATAGCTCCCCCATTGTTGAGCTGTCTGAATAGTCTGGTTCATTGTGCCGTGATGGGAAGGTGGGGACTGAACAGGCCGTAAACGCAGCCCTCTAGCGCCAAGGGGTCGCGCAAAGGTGAACCTATACCCCTTAATGGAGGACGCTTCTCTCTCTCTCTCTCTCTCTCTCTCTCTCTCTCTCTCTCTCTCTTCTCAGCTTTTTGATTGGCTTCTTCACAGTCAGGACGAGGGCGACTGGTCTGGAGAACAGAGCCCTGCCTTTCTGTTTCTCCACCATACTCCTCCAGCCCTCCCTCCCTCTCCCTCTGTCGCCCTCCCTCCCTCCCTCCAGCCCTCCCTCTCTCACTCCCCGCCCCGTTCCCTGGCTGGCATTGTGAGGCGCTTGTCCTTTGTTCCAGCCCCCATGGTGCATCTGGCCGTAGATATGGGGGGACTACTGGGACAGGAAGCTTGGCAGAATGTTGTTTTTTTTGGGGAGAGGTTTCGAGAGGCCAAGCAGTGTCCACCATTTAAAGAATAAGTGATAAGGAAGGAACAGAGAGAGAGAGAGAGAGAGATAGTGGGGAAAGGGTGAGTCGTCACACTAAGAAAGGAAGAGAGAGAGAGAGAGAGAGAGAGAGAGAGAGAAAGAGAGAGAGAGAGAGAGAGAGAGAGAGAGAGAGAGAGAGAGATTCCAAATAGGAGAAGAAGAGGGGAGGATAGAGGTCAGCAGTTAGCCAGCGATGGCCCAGAGTTGACCCCGGCCTGCTATGGAGGGCCTGCTATGAGGGAAGGCAATAAAAAGAATGCCTAGGCCTCTCGACTCCTCCACTCCCCCCCTCTCCCCCCCATCTCTCCCTCAGCAGCGCAGGGCAGGGATCGAGGGAGGGATAGAGGGAGGGAGGGAGGGGAGTCGGTGATAAAACTCCAGACATTCCCTCATTTGATGGTGCTCTGCCATGTCAGTACATTCTTGCATTCCTCCCTCTCTCTTGCTCTCCATCTCCCTCTCTAGAAGGTAGAAGACAAGGAGATAGTGGAGAGAGCAGCAACTGGGCAAGGAGGAGAACTCATTCTCAAAAAGTCATTTGGGGTTAAGACATTTAAGAGTTATAAAACAAGAAGATAGCAGATGCTAGATGCCCATCTCTCTCTCTCTCTCTCTTTCTCTATGTTTCTCTCTCTCTTGTCTCTCTCTCTCTCTCTCTCTCTCTCTCTCTGTCTCCTTTTTTCTTGGCCCCCCTGAACTACTCTTCAACCATCAGTGCCCCCTTGCTTTCTCAGCTTAGCGTGGCTATTGTTTCCTTAAAAGTGGACTAATTCCTCCCTCTAAAGATGAAATGGATGTGTCCAGCGGGGGCAACAGCAGGAGCACATAAATCAAGTCAGAACCCCCATGAGCCTTCACTCCTTGGGGTCAACACAGGTCACAGGGTCATTTCACAAGGATTTAGTCTGAGTAAGGCTGGAGTGGTGTGTGTGTGTGTGTGTGTGTGTGTGTGTGTGTGTGTGTGTGTGTGTGTGTGTGTGTATATTGGTATGTGTGAGTGTGTGTGTGTGTGTGTAGGGGGGGGCGGAGTGACCATGTGCCTTTATAAGGGGCCACAGGGTGAAGAGGTTGGTCAGATGCTATATATGTCAGATAAACGTCTGTCTTGAACACACACATAGACACCTACATCTAGACACAAATATTTCCCACACATAACCCGGCAATTTCAGCTCGTCGTTAGATCTCAAACGGAGAAACAAAATATAGTGTTTTAAACGTGAACAGAGAAATGTTTTAGTTCAACCCTCAGACTCACAATGGCTCCTGTGTTTGGGTCAATGACAGTGTAAAAAAAAACGTCACTGTGTTTGCTCGAAAAGTGTGAGAGGGGGGCTGGTTCCAATGTACTTGTTTTTAATATCGGATGCCAATCTTAAACTGTGTCGGAGTCTAACTAATTGGTAACAGAAAGCCATGTCTTGTTTTGGATTATTCTGAGAGATACACTAACACATCTCTCTTGCTTTCTCTTTCTCTCTCTCTCTCTCTCTCTCTCTCTCTCTCTCTCTCTCTCTCTCTCTCTCTCTCTCTCTCTCTCTCTATCATAGGTTCATAAACGCAAGGAGGAGAATAGTGCAGCCCATGATCGACCAGTCTAACCGTGCAGGCAAGTCTCCCATAGTTACTGTATTCAAGTCCCGCAGGCGAAAGCCTTCCACAACAAGCCATGCACCAGGAGGCTCCTCAGCCGGTAAATACTGTACTTTACCCCCCTCCCAAATAAAAAACCTACAACAGTTATGGGGGCTCAACTGGAGTGACTGACCACTAAAAAAAAAGGCCCGACTAATCTCTTTGACGTGCTATTATTGGGTTGACCAGCACGATAACCAATGACAAATCACATTAATCGAAAACAAATGTGTCTTCAACAAGGTTTGTCTAGTCTTAAAAAAAACTGCCTCCTTTCCGACTGAACGAAGAAAAACAAAAACTGACACCCCCCCCGCCCCCCCCCAACTCAAACCAAAACACAGAGGAAGTTGATGTGTTTCTTTTCTTGGTTGACTTTTGTTTGGCATCTCAGCTCTCTCCCCCGTCTTTGTTGCCCCCCCCCCGCCCCCCATTTGTGGCTGCTGGTGAGCGGTCCCCTGGTGCATGGCTTGGTTTGGACTGCCGTAAACTTTATTACCTGTAATAGGGGTCAGGGGTCATCTTGGCATTAGGGGCTCAGTAAAGTTCAAAGGCATTCAGTGGGGCTGAGCTCTTGTTTTTGCTTGAGTGACCCCCAAACAGCCCTATATCGGAGGTAAGTGGACTTCTATGAGCGAGCGCAGGGCGAGGATAGAGGGGGAAAAAAAGAGAGAGGGGTTCTCAGGTTTCTGTTCTGCGACTACTACTCAGTACTGCATGTTTCAACACATTTTAGTGAGCTTTGTTAGGACCATTTTGAGCTTAGGGGTGGTTTTGGGCTGTGGCTTTCTCCCCCCAAAAAACCTATGTCTGTGAATGTCACACAAACAAGATGGTCGACTTAAACAACAACAAACCGTTTTAATTCGATAAATAACAACATACTACTACTGTATGACCCTGACCTCATTTCTTGCTCAGAATATTTTGGTCTCTCCTTCCTAGTCTAACATCAAAGGTGTGGTCGAAACATGTCAATTGTCCACCACAACAAAAATCACCCTCAAAAACAGGCTAAACTCAATTCGATTTTAGTTAGTTCTTAGTTAGTTCTTAGTTAGTACCTAAGATTTACCACAGAACTTAAGATGACGGTTGGGAGAGGCAGGGAGGGAAGGAGAAGGAGAGAGGGGCACCACAGCCCCGAGAACAGCCCTGTGCGTGTATAGAAACAGATGATCTTTCTTCAGCCACCGAGTCTTAATTAAAAGCACTAATTGACCACTGTCCCCCCCCCCCCCCCCTCCCTCGGCCCCCACCACAGTAAGTCAAGGAGCCCCCTACAACCCAGATGGCCAGCCTATGGGGGGGTTCGTCATGGACGGTCAACAGCACAGGGGAATCAGACCACCTGGTAAGACCCTCAGCGTGTCTCTCTCTCTGTCTGTCTCTCTCTCGTCTCTCCTTTCGTGTGGTCTGGTCTGGGGCTACACTCCCACCCACCCCCCCCCTCCCTCTGTTTTCCCCAAAAACCCTTAGTGTAGTGTATACACATCCCATGCGGTGATCTAAAAACACACACGCCACTAGGAGAGTAGTCCAGGTGTGGTCAATCACATGACACCCTCCCTCATTCCCCCCCTTTTTTGTGATCTCTCTCTCTCTTTCTCTCTCTCAAGCTCTCTCTCACACGCCATCACATAATCCCAATGTTCTGTCCTTAAGCCTCTCTCTCTATATACTGTATATATATAAATCCCCTGTTTTCTTGGATTCTCTCTTGTCTCCCCCCTGTTCCCTAAGTCAGCAGGGTTTGGCTAACCGGCTAGCCTACTTCCCCCACCATGGCCAGTGCCAAAGCACTGATATACTTCTATTTTGTCTGTCGATTTGCTTCACAGAAACCTCCCTCTCTTTCTACCATGCACTGTAAATGTGTGTTGTGCTGCTTGGGTAACCCATGCTCTACATCGACCTCTTTTCTTATCCCCCTGTTTCTCTTGTTCTTTTTTTGTCTTTCTTTCTCACTATAGGTCCTATGAGTGGAATGGGCATGAATATGGGTATGGAAGGGCAGTGGCACTACATGTAGCACTCCTCTAGTCCAGCCAGGCAATCGCAAAGCAACAATGGGGAAGTAAGTACACAGAGTTCGATGCATATATTTCTCTCCCTCTCCCCCTCTGTCTGTCCAGCGATAAGACCCCTTTGATCAGGGCCAAGTGTGTGTGTGTGCGTGTGTTGTGTGTGTGGTGTGTGGCGTGTGTGTGCGTGCGTGTGTCTGTGTGTGTGTAGCTGCTTTTGTCTCTCCCGCTCCCACACACTCGTTGACCACATGACTGAAGAGTACACAGTTATATCTGAGGCGGGCCAACAAATGACGGTAGGTAGAGAGATAGAGAGACAGAGAGAGAGAGAGAGAGAGAGAGAGAGAGAGAGGGGGGGGAGGAGAGAGACAGAGAGAGAGAGAGAGACAGAGGAGAGACAGAGAGAGAGAGAGAGACAGAGATAGAGAGAGAGACAGAGATAGACAGAGAGAGACAGAGAGAGAGAGAGAGAGAGAGAGAGAGAGAGAGAGGAAAGAGGGGAGACTGTTTGGGGGACAAAGCAGAGGAGGGAGGGAAGTGGTAAGTGGGGATGAGGATGGGGGGTTTGGTCGGGGGGGAGGGGGGAGGGGGGGAGGGAGTCAGAGGGGGGGCAGGTGGGACGTAACCATAGCAACAGCCTGATTGGCAAAAATGTAAGCAGTCGGCAGCTGTGCAAGGAGAGAGAAAGTTGCACATCCCCAAAGTGTCATAAATCTGCCTGGCTGCAGTTGATGCTTGAGTTACATTAATACACTAACCAGCTAGACAACACTGGATAGAGAGTGCGTCTACTCTCTCTCTCTCTCTCTCTCTCTCTCATCTCTCTCTCTCTCTCTCTCTCTCCTCTCTCTCTCTCTCTCTCTCTCTCTCTCTCTCTTTCTCGCACCTCAGGACTAAATAGACACCCACATAGTATCTCAATATACACTATACAGGCTTCATCGTTTCATATGAAATATGATGTGTATTGAACTTGAATCTGGACCGGTACTTACGTACTGTGTGTCTGTGTCTCTGTGTGTGTCTGTGTGTCTGTGTGTGTGTGTGTGCGCGTGCGCGTGCATGTGTGTGTGTGTACAGTATGTGTATGTGTGTGTCTATGGTAATAGGATTACTCCTGGCACAGGGAGGGGACATAAACTAGTGCAAAATGGAGGTGGTACTCAGCAGGGTATGCAGCTTAGCTGGGGCTAATTGACTAGATCCAAATTAAATATGCCATCACCGGAGGTGTGACCAATGGATTTGACTTATTCAGTTTACAAAAATAGAGACCATTAACCCTCTACTGAACGTCTGAGTGTGTAAGTGCGACCTCAAAAACGTTCCCCCTGTATGCCTGTATCTGCTGTAGTCATCCGCAACCCTAAAACAAAGAAGTAAATGGAACACGACCACACATTGTTTGCCCCCCCGTCTGATTTGAAATGCAGGGGGAGAGTTTTTTTTTAGAATACGGTGTGTGTGTGTGTGTGTGTGTGTGTGTGTGTGTGTACGTGTGTGTGTGTGCGGGGTGGTTTGTATTGTCCAAGCAGCCTCTTTTCAGCAGGTGCCGAGTTTCCCAGAAGACCTGGCTTTAAACAGCCTCAATTTGCCTGCTGAATCCTGTAATTGGGCCACCAGAGGAATCCGCGATGAGACGGGCAGAGCAGAGAGAGAGTGGGGTAGACGACGGAGAGAGAGAGAGAGAGAGAGAGAGAGAGAGAGAGAGAGAGAGAGAGAGAGAGAGAGAGAGAGAGAGAGAGAGAGAGAGAGAGAGAGAGAGAGAGAGAGAGAGAGAGAGAGAGAGAGAGAGAGAGAGAGACAGACACGCTGAGGGAGAGTAGAAGGGGGAGGGGGGAGAGAATGCGATAGAAGAGGTAGAGGGTGACAGAAATATGTCGCCATGGCCCGAGAAGTACCAAGCTGCTGCTTTATGGCTTCATCACCATCCACCATTCTCCTAGCTTGTCTAATTTAAATATTGTTACTTTCCCTTTCTAGGTCAATTAAATGTAAGTGATGTGTTATATCCTTTCATGACCAATTAAATTAATAGGTTATTAGAGGGAGAAAAAAAACGGAGAAAAAAAACGTTATCTTATTTGATTTGATTAAGAGACCACGAGTCCATTATATTTTATAAGCAGTTTTCATTAGTTGGTGGCTGAATTTTTTTACCTCAAGGCTAAATTGAGCAGTTATTTGCTGGGGAGTCCCGGGACCTGAACGAAAAGGTGTGCCTAGCAGTCACACTGCAACATTACTTAAAACTAAAGCCAATTAGACCTACTTAGCGAGAGCATTATGCTTTCTACCCATGACGATTATGGAGCTTATAGCTCTGCGAAACAATACACCTGTCAGCCCAGATAAAGCCCAGCAACTCAAGCAGAAGAGTGGGGAGTCTTTGATAGAGGGGAGAATGACTGTTTTATGACCGGCCCCCACCCTCCCCGCTCTCCGTCTCCCCCCCTCCGACTTCCACGAAAATTAGCCAAGGGTGGCCAAAACTGTAATTTTCATTTCCAGGACAATAGTTATCACAGTGAGGGAGAATTAATTACGGGGCGGATGGAATTTTTCGTGCTGTCCCCTCCCCCCCTTTCTCTTAGCTTCTCAAAAAACGTTGGCCGGAATGCTCGGCTGAACTTGGGTCTGTAACCCCTGTGCTGCCGGTCGGCTGGAGGCCTTTTGTCCGGGGATTCATTCCCTCCAATCATTAAGCACAAGTTGGTTAACCCTCCGCCAAGGGGTCAAGATCTCCCCTTTTACCGAGGGCTGAACTTTTACTCTTAACGAAGAGGCAAAAACAAGTCCCTATGGGGGTTTTTTGGCCCCTTGTATTGTCTGGGTGAATGTCCCCCTGTTGATTTGGCCCCGTTGGAATCCCGACAAGAGAAAAGAAAAGGGAGGCCAGGAGCCCCGATGTATTGATTGGCTTATTAAGTGGAAGACCCTATTAGCGGTGAGGTGTGTTCTTTCAAGCACACGTGTTATTTACGCCACGATGAACAATTTTTCTAGTCTTTGTCTTAAGCACTCGTTAAAACGTGTTCCTTTAAAAAACACCCAGATGAACAAATGCCGTAAAGGAGCATCCGTAGTATTACTAAGGTATTGCGTATTAGTTTGACCTTTCGCAAGGTGGGCTCGTGAAACGGGGATACCTATCTTTACGCGAGTCACACCTTTGTTTCTAAAGCCGAGGTGAACATTGATGGATGAGGGAATGACAAACGAGTGCCCTGTGTCTACTCTGCTTTTGTCCCAGGCTGACGAAACGTCCTTTTCCTTGCCGTCATTGTAGTCTCCCCTAGTGGCCTTTCTAACTTCATTGTGTGTGTGTGTGTGTGTGTGTGTGTGTGTGTGTGTGTGTGTGTGTGTGTGTCACACACGTGTGGACAGGTCTGTGTGGTCTCAGGTAACAACAATCACCTCTCCTCTTTAATTTGAACACAATGGTCAGACTTCTCTGTGGTACTTTTTCACCCAGAGACGACTGAGAGAGGCGTTTGGCTATTGTTCACCTAAGAGGGAAAGAATAAGAACTTCCCTGAGAGGGCGAAGTATAAAAGTGGGTTCTTTTACCTAATTTTTCATGGCTGAGGCCTCTCTTCCTGGTCTAGGTTGAGGTTTGATGATATGACTGTGAAAGCAAGTCTTTGATTGATGTGTTCCCCTCAAGATATACGCAGAGATAAGACAGATAAAGCGACCCAGATATTAGACGTAATGAATGTCAAACCATTCTACAAGACTAAATCGTGTTTGGATTCAAGTTGTCTTTGCGATATAATGATCGATTTCATAAAGCTTCATAAAGGCCATTTCCCGGTCATTATTGGTCACTGTAGCTGAGTTTAATAAGAGTGAGTCACACCTTCATACAAAGGCTATCAGATATTACAATACGATATGAACGATGGACCTTAGTGTCAGTTAGATTGTGTCAGTTCTCTTGTACTGTGTTTACTGTGGCATTACTTAGAGATTAACACTGTTAACCTTCTAAGAATCACACTCACACACACACACACACACACACACACACACACACACACACACACACACATACATACACATGTGCCCCCTATCCCATGACCTCAATGAAGGACAGGCTATATGGCCCAGATTACTCTGTGTTTGAATATCATTCTGAGGGTTCCTTCCCTGTTCCTTCCCTGTCCTCCTCTGGGAGCCTGATAAGTACTGTTGTCAATGTGGCTATTAAGTATTCAGAGCAGTCACAGCTACATACATACAGTAGTCACCTGAGGATACTCACTATCACTACTTACTATAGGATTACTCTTGTCTGAACAGTTATTTTAGGAAGTCTCTCACGTTCCCCTATAGAAAGTGTCACACCATCCCCCTCCACTTGATCAGGTTGCACAGTAGCTTTGTATGGGGCGGCGGTGGCTCAGGAGGTAGAGCTGGCGTCTTATGATCGCAAGGTTCGGCAAGTCGGCGGTTCGAACCCCGGCTGGCCACACGTTGAGGTGTCCTTGAGACACTGAACCTCAAATTGCTCCCAATGAGCGGGCCGGCGCCTTGCATGGTAGCTTGCCGCCATCGGTGCGTGAGTGTGTGTGTGAATGACAGGCCATTGTAAACCGCTTTGGAATAAGCCGCTATATAAGTCAGTCCATTTACCATTTGTATGGTTTAATAGTTACTGTTCCATAGGACAGATTATGTCAATGCTAATTGATTTGTGCACGATGCCCACAGTAGCATGAGATTATGTTACCTGATTTTGACTCCTTTTACATGATATTGTCTGGGGTAGTGATGAACTTTGTGTGTTTTGAATTTGTGCTGTATTGAAAATATTCAGATAAAATATTCCCCACTGGTCCACCATTTTGGTCCTAGTCTGGACCACCATTATGCACTGTGTTCAATAAAAAGTCGATGTGCCTGTGAGAAACGTCACTAATCTTCCATTTTGATTCTCTTCCCGCAGGACTGCAGGGCATGCCAGGTGGATTACCTGTCTCACAGCCGCCCGCTGGGCACAGGGACTGGACTGCCTGACCATAACGACACCTCATCACCCCCAACACCAAACCGTGGACTCCCCCACACACCAACTCTGCTCAAGTGCACTGTGGGCCACCCCTACGTCCCTACCATCCTGGACCCCGAGCCCCTAGCCAACAATGTTAATGCACAGGAGGAGGAAACGACCCCCCCACCCTCCCCACACCCCAACCACCCTGACGTGCCCCCCCTTACCATCCTTCAGCCCCCAGGTGTACATCCCCGTGGACCCCCTCTTCTCTGGTGGGTCAAACCCTGGACTTCCCACCCGTCATACTAAGGGATTCCCTTATAAAAAGCGATTGCAATTGAAAGAAATGAAATACAAGAGACACATTGGGGTTTTTAACCCAGAGGCGAAAGAGGCACCTGCTAAGTACTGACTCCTTGAGATAAAAGAGACCTTCTTTTGAAGAGTGACACTCTTTTTGGGCAGCAGATTTGGACCAAGGAGAAGCCAATGTCTGTATTCGACGGGACACTAGCAAACAACAGGTGCCCTTAAAAATAGGATTGAAGT
>NC_137692.1:16483027-16493027 GCF_963989245.1 Nansenia antarctica | reverse complement strand
AGACATCATCATAGCCACGACCGTGTTAGCCTTTAATGATAGGGGCCCCCCCGACCCTCCTCATGCTCCCGGGGATAACACCGACAGCCCGGGTGGGTGAATGCCAAAACGCACTCAGCATCATCTTCCGCGCTCTTCTTTCTCCGGTTATGAAGTATTACGTTTCTCTTTGTAGGCCTACAATAAGCACTTATGTTCTCTCTGCGCTTTGATCCTGGAGACGCGCCTGGAGACATCACATGACAGTGAACTTTGACGCAAGTTCGTGAGCTTAGAGTTATAAGGTTCTATCTCCGTTTTGAATGATAAGGTTCTATCTCCGTTTAGAATGATACGGTTCTATCTCCGTTTAGAATGAGAAGGTTCTATCTCCGTTTAGAATGAGAAGGTTCTATCTCCGTTTAGAATGATAAGGTTATATCTCCGTTTAGGGTAGTTCAGAGATATTGAGCGTCAAAGTTTTTACATTCCATTATGTTTTGGGAGATGGAACCTTTGTATTTTATGAATTACTAACTCAAAAATGTTCAACATTTTAAAAATAACACCACACAGGCATTAATAAACACCTAATGGATCAGATTATGTAAAAAACTCAATTTTGACAAAAATGGAGATAGAACCTTATAATTCTAACGTCACGTGTTGACTGGGAATCAACCCCTGGGTAGAGTAGGGTGTACAGTGCGCTCATACACCGGCTTTCAGACTCCATGCCAAGGCTTAGTAAAATGATAGAGAGTCCATTGTTTGTGGTGGGTATGGGCTACCTGAAGTGAGTTCTGTCTCTGCATAAGAAGGACATTGTCAGAGTCCAAACAAAACAGATAGCCTATACAATTGGGCCAGAATCACCCATGATTCTGTCCATTTTGTGTTTTATTATAATTATATTTTTAATAATTCCAAAACCAAATACTAGCAGATGAGATATGAACTGTCTAATGACATTGTATGGTTATAGGCTATAGGTCCCTTATATCAGGCATTTATTATCAATATTATTAATATAGTACTATACTCAGCTATATTATTGTTGTTGTTGTTGTTGTTGTTATTATTATTGTTATTATTATTATTATTATTATTATTTAATTATTATTAGACTACAGCCTAATTCATATAGGCTATACTGAAATAAGTCGAATTATCATTGATACAAATGTGCCATAGCCTACTAATTAAGGATAAACATCATTATCAACTCTGAGAAGTCTCAGATAACAGCCTCGTGTGTTGATGCGTGTCGTAGAATTGGCAATGATTTAGCTTGTCCATCAAACCTATAAATGTGCCGCCTGATTTAGAGACGTCTGCATGCACTCATTAGCTAATGGATAACGTTAAAGTTTAGTTTTGATTAAGCTGTCCCTCCAAAAACTTTGCTTCGTCAGTTTTCCTGAAGGTTGTAGGCAGAGACTGGCCTCCGAATGTCAACTTTGAGGACGCAAGTTGAGACAGGAGAGAAAAGGCTGAATTCCAGCCATAGCACAATAGTGATAAAGCATTGGCACGAAGCCACGTTCCCTATTTTTTTTTTTTAAGTATTTTTATTCAAAAGTTACACAATACAATATGATTAAACATGTTGATTTTCATTTTTTTTTTCTTTACAAATTTCTGCCCACCCAACCCCAAACCCCAACCCCTATTCTTTTATTTACATATCTGCACATAGATATTTCTAATTCCTTTATGCATTGCCTACAAGTTATTAATTAAATCTAAAAACACAATGCCTGTGTTTGTGTTGAAAATGACTTGGATTATTCCCATGCACTATAACCTATTATTGAATTATTGCCTTGAATTAAATAGACTAGCCTACTATTAGTGAGCCTAAGGATGTCTAAGCAGTCCAAAAAAACTATTGATATTGTTGTTTAGTGAAATCATAGCCAAGTGAGTCACTATTTTAAATGCTAGTGCCTGCGAAAACGTGACACCTATAGCAAAATGGGCTACTTCAAAAATAATTGTCCATATTGTTCATATCACAGGCATATATCACTGATCTAATATTTAAGCAGGCGCGATCTCGATAGAATTTGACTCCAAAAACGGTGATCTCAACCCTCTTGGGATTTATCAGGGATTGATGATTCACTTTAGACAAATGGACTTGTTGTAAGTCACTTTGGATAGTACTAGCGTCTGCTAAATGTCAAAAATGCAAATGTAATTAAGGCTAAATCTTTACCAAGACTGATTTCCTCTGGGTTAGATATATAGTATTTTGACCTGAAATCCTGTTCAGCAATGCTGCAAACGAAAATACACGTGTGCTTGAATGTTATAGAATATAGACTATTAATACACTCATCTTGGCTTTCTTTCTCCTTTATTGGATAAAAAACCAGGCTGACACCCATCTCGACGAGCCTGCATATTTATCAGTCGCACATCAGTGATGGGTTAGGAAAATGTCAGCGAGATGCGTTCTCACCTTGTCAATTTGCGACGCCGCGTTTCCACCTTCGTGCGTGTTAATCACACAGCGCAACATCCCGGCTATTGTCATTCGCTGCTTGGCGCGTACACACACACACACACACACACACACACACACACACACACACACACACACACACACACACACACACACACACACACACACACACACACACACACACACACGCACACACACACGCGCACACACACACACACACACACACACACACACACACACACGCACACACACACACACACACACACACACACACACACACACACACACACACACACACACACACACACACACACACACACACACACACACACACATGCATGTCAAAGAATGTAACAGATAGTAACAGAGGCAGGGCCAGGAAAAAAACTATAATAGAATAGAATATAAATGTATTCTCCATCTGAGGATGAAAATGTGCCTGGAACATCATCTTGCATCACATTACACAATAAAACATTGTGGACGCACACATCATAATGTTGCCTTCATAAATACATAGCCTACTATAGAAGACCACATACACACATACATAGGCTACATTTGTTGTTTTATGAGTTGATTAAAGTCAACTGTAGGCTCATGTTTTGAATACAAAGTTGTGAAGTTGTACGCCTACTCTTTTTTGATTAGGTATTGCAATTGTGTATTTTGTTTCTTCAAACAATCCCCCCCCCCTTCTCTCTCTCTCTCTCTCTCTCTCTCTCTCTCTCTCTCTCTCTCTCTCTCTCTCTCTCTCTCTCTCTCTCTGTATCTCTTGTGTGTCTCGTGGAACCTCCTGTTTGTGTGTCCCATCGGGCCCATGTGACACCAGCCACCGGTTCACAGTAGTGGCCCTTGTTTATTCAATACCGTCTGTCGAGGAGCCTCTCAGACAATCAGCAGAGATAACCAACCGCTCTCATGTTACACCGGCAATAAAACCATTGAAGTTTGTGCCTTTTCAATTTCCCAGGTACATTTTCCATGCTTTGGCTATAATCATTGTAGGCCTATAGGTGTTATGGTCTCAAATGTGGGAGAAAGTCAAATGTTTCTTTTAATACACACCTTTGAGCAACAAATAACCAATACCTGGAGTCTAGGAATACTAATTAGAAAACATATTTAGGTCGTTAAATTAAACTGTACTGTTAAGTGTAATTAGAGTAAACACACTCCTATGGTGAAAGTGGCAGACTGAAGACATTCTTTTTCCCCCAGTACCATTCCTCTGTTGATCTCTGTCTTACTTAAAAACCCAGGGATCGCATCGCGCGATTTACTAAGCAAATCTTAGCCAGGGGAGAGAGGAGGGGGGGCCCTAAAGTTGAGGGTCCCTGTAGACCCACACAGTGCAGTGCTATGCTCGCCTCTGCAGAATTTATGGACCATGGACAGTTTATAAGAAGCAATGTAGTCTATCAGAGCAGCAGGGCAGATTGAGCACAGGGGGAACGTTCCACGCAGGAAGCAGTGTTTTGGAATAATATGCACCCTGATAAAGATGTTTCCCCCGTGACGTAAAGCGGTGGGGAGCCCTAACGGCCACTTACTCTTTCCACCCAAATATGAGGGAGCGTCTTTTTAGCGGCCATGTTTTTTAGTGTTTTGACTTGACGTGTAAAAGAGTTTGTACATTCTGTGGTTGAACCATTCTTAAATCTTACTCCCACGTTCTACCGAGAGTGGTTTATAAATCAATATGAAACAGGGAGTATTGCATCGCGTTATTGGTTCAAAGTGACACTTATTCATGTTACGTAGGCCTCTGTAGTATAGTATAGTATGTGGTCCACGCATGAGTCAAACTCACAACTCTGTTGCAAACATATTGCTACAGCCTTGAGCCATCAGAGCCGTTCATTTTTGAATACGTTGGAATACATAACATGGAATCCCTAAACATGCTACGCTGAAAGTACGCAGTATACGCCTACAGATGGTCTGATGGCAATAAATGCTGTAAAAATAAAACTTTAGGACTTTACATTAGTTTCAGGCTAAATAGTCCCTCTGAATATAACCCACTTGTAATATGTCACCACTTCAACGTTTTACGGCTGTCAAGTTACAGCAGAAATAGACAGATGTATTCTTTTTAGGCCTCCGATGAGAATCAATGGTCCCCCCCCCAAAACCAAAAAAACAAGGATGCTTGATGGGGGGAAGAGAGAATGAAAGGATGCCACAACCTACCCTACAGTAGTCTACTGGCTTTCCCAGGCCTAGCACGACAGCTGTCAGGGGTTTGGCGTTGCAGGGAGAGAGCTTGTTATGCAAATGGCTGATGTGGCCATGAGACAATGACAGGCAGGACAGAGCTTGACATCAATGAAGACGTCACTTGTCTCCTTGGACGTGTCCTCGCTCCATTCAGCGTTGATCGTCGAGTGGGGTTTAAATAAAACATCACCGGTGGAGTAGGAAAGAAATGAAATAGGAGGACATTCGTCATCAACAAGGAACGGTTGCTTTTTTCGACTGTTTAACGCAGCTTAGGGGCTGATTGAATTCAACAGTGGATACAGTAAGGGTTTGAAACAGAATGCCTAAACATTGGGGGGGATTTCAAAGATGTGCCACAACTACTACCTTTCACAGGGTTCTGCAGTTGTTTATGGAAAGGGAAATCCTCTCCGGCTTGGCTATTTAACAAATTCATCTGATAAGACGACACATACTACACGTTACACACACACACACACACACACACACACACACACACACACACACACACACACACACACACTACATTTTACACACACACACACACACACACACACACACACACACTCACTGACAAGGCCGCACATTTCACATAAAAAGCTTTTAGCAGTGCAGGGACCAGCTGAGGCTATGGCTATTGTTAAGCCACATGATGGATGAAGTGCAGGAATGTTAGTGTTAGCCACTAAAACTGTTTAATTGATTAGGGTTTGGATAAGCAGGGTCACCTCCTCTAAATGGAATGTCAATGAGTGAAACACAATTTCAAGGTAAATAATATGCACTTATGTGAATAGGTAACCTGAGTGCCACCTCTAAGTGTGTGTCGGTGTAAAAGCTTGTGTGTGTGTGTGTGTGTGTGTGTGTGTGTGTTTCGTGTGTGCTTTTCACAAAAGCATTATAAAAGGCCAAACAAAATTACGTTTCATTTCATTCAAGCCATCTTTAACCTTGCAGGCGAGTTATCGAGAACCAGTTGTCATTTCAATAACAATAATGGTAAAGTAGGGTAATAGTAGTTTTAGTAATGTGACACAATATTAAATACAGCCTTAATACATAGTATTAGCTTTGTAATGAGCAATTACTTACTTTAAGTAATGAATTATGTATTAAATTAAATTAAATTAAATAATTAATTACTCAAGGTAAATAATAGTTTATCACATAGTTAATACAATGTATTAAGGCCTATGTAATATGGATTGTGCCGTACAACTCACCCCTCTCCCAGCCTCCAGCATCTCTGGTTCTGTCTGACCCTGACTGTCCGGTGCGGCAGCAGGCCTTGGGATTCTCTCCCTCTCTGCCGCATTTTACTTTACAGATGAGTTGTGGCTGGGCGTTAAACCGCACTTGAGCCACAGTCAATGTTTATGTCCACCAATCAACTACAATGTGCTTATGTTATATTTCCCGTTATGGACACAGGGCTCTCTACAACATATTGGTCGTATTTAACAGGATCGTATCTATGGGGCAGGTGAACATCGGAAAAAATGAGAAAAGATGGAGCTGCTGTGTCATTGTGAAAAGTAGATATGAGTGCGTGAATGTGTTTCAGAAGGAACTAGGTTAGTAATAGAATACTGTACGACGTCAGGAAATATGAGCTATGTTGTTATTATGGACGGTGTAAATATGTGAGATGATATATCGCAGATGTGGCCGTTGTTTTCATTGGTGTTTTTGTCTGTTTGAAATCCCGAGACTTAGGAGCTTTGTTTTGAACGGGACATTCATTAATTACCTGTCTTGTCGAATAAACACATAGCAGAGAGAGATGAGAGAAGGGAGGAAGACAAAAATGGACAAAAGATGGATAGAGTGACAACGATTGGAAGAGAGAGAAGGAAAAACAAACAGAAGTGGAAGAGCCACAGAAGGTAGGAGAAGAAAGACAAACACAGAGAGGAGAGACAGTGGGCCAACTGGAGAAGTGAATGGGAGGCGGGTTTGGTAGAAGAAAAGAAGGGAAGAGATGCTAGAAGAGCAGAGTGGATTAGGGATGTTAAGACACTCTGGTCCCCTAGGAGGAGGACAAAGCACCTGGATTTGGGCCTTTGATACGATTGTCCCCAAGGACGTCCACCCAAAGCCCCAAATCAAACATCACTTCAAATGGAGACCCACGAGGGACAAAAAGGAAGCAGGCTGTCCCCCCACTTCTGTAAGGCTAAGTGTAACCTGTGTGTGTGTGTGTGTGTGTGTGTGTGTGTGTTTTCAGATTAGGACAGGAGATTAGGTCTCTCCTCCCTGCTCATTTCTCTAACATAGACAACTGAAGCTCCGCTTTGTGAGGAAGTGAGGGGACACCGAGCTGTTTGGTCCCTAAAACCACATGTGAGCACAGAGCAAACAGACACTTAATCCTGACGGACAGCGGGACTTGACATCAATTTGTCCCTGAGGGGAGGGACCACAGGCCCCGCGAGACTGGCTCAAGTCCACCATATTCCCCTCCTCCTCCTCTTCTCCTTCTTCCTGCTCTCTCAGGCCAAGCTTCCCTCCCTAGCTAGACTAGGGCTCCTCTAACCCCCTTCCTCCCCCTCCCCTCGTCTCCTCTTCCCCCCTCCTCTCCTTTTTCCCCCCCCTCTCCTCCCTTCTCTCATGGTCCAAGCCTTCCTCCCTCCAACCAGACTCCAGAGTGATAAATCATTGTGCGTGGGGCTCGAGCTTGTGAGTAGTAACTCATGTCTGCTTTGGAACTCAATCTGAAGAGAACAGACAAGGGAGTGCATTGCAAGCATGGGAGATTTTATCATTCTGGATTTTATGAGAGCCTGATGCTAATGCTAAGGCTATTTGATATCTGTTTTAAAGATACGGAGAGCACTTTAATTCACACAGAGGTGCACATGCACATGCACAAACATCCAAACTGTAGACTGTTAGATTGCCATTCCATTTAATTGAAAACCACACATCATAAAATGCTTTGTTAAAAAAAATGAAAGATAAAAACATTGCATTTTTAGTTTGTTCCATTTAAGTTTAAACATCTCATAATTATTAGTCATAGTGATGGAAAATGTAAAAGCGAGGTGGAGAGAGAGAGAGAGAGAGAGAGAGAGAGAGAGAGAGAGAGAGAGAGAGAGAGAGGCCAAGGCTTGGGGCACAGAGGGGGGGCCTCAGGGGAGTCCCAGTCAAGCTTTGCTTTTCCCTTCTTTTCTTCCTCTCCTCTTCTCCTTCGGAGTAAAAGAAGAAGAAGAAGTAGAAGAAAAAACCGAGCGGCGAGCTCAGGGGTGAGGCAGAGGACACGGTGTCTTGTAAAACATATGCACTTAATATTAGAACCATAAAACTTGTTAAATTAAAAAACTATTTTGGAAAATAGAAAGAGAAATATTTATGCGTCTGGCCCTGGATAGAGCCCTGTTTTATTCTCGGCCCGCTGGGGCACAGGTAACGACTGTCAACGCGCGAGGGGGCACGGGTGGGGGGGATCGGGGTACGGGGGCGGGGGGGGTTGCAGTGCGGGGGCTGTATGAACTCACTGTCAGACCCAGACGCCCACGTGTGGCTGTGTCCCCCCCCTTCAGATGGCGAGAGCCTCGCTGACGCAGGCCCGGTGACGGACAGAGAGTACCAAAGTCTGGCCCTCATTATGAAAAAAAACCGAAGAAAAAGCCCCTTGGAACTGGAGGGTTCTTTTTGCTTAGGTCTCGCGTTCGAAAACATTGTTTCACTGAGGTAGCTAAGCTACATGTTGGTTGGACACCTTCCTCGACGAGGAGGAGAAATGAGAGAGAGAGGAAAATAAAAAAAACACTGTCCATGAGGCCGGGTGATTGAAAAGCTGCAAAAAAGCAATTATGATTGTGAGAATGTGCAGGCCTCTCTCCTTTTAGAGGCCAGCAAACGTCGTAAATCGTGCAGCGGCCTCTATTTACTTTGAGTTGACCTCTCCACGCCCTCCAGTGCTGGGCTGGGCTCTCTCCACCTTCACCACTGACGAAACATATAGGGTGTCAGTCATGTCAGTCATGTCAGTTATGTCAGTCAGTCATATGACTGGTGCTGTGACACTGTAGTACCTTTCAATCGGATGGACTGAGAGCTGAATCCTAGAACACATTTTACAATTAAACGGTCAAAGAAGTTAACCGCGTCGCCACAAAACAAAACACAAATTGTAACTAACAAACCGATGCTTCCGATGTAATTGTTGTTGTCTTGAGTATGATTCTTCCATTCTTCTGAAAGATAAGAAGGCACTTATTTCTATCAATCAGCCAGCCAATCATGACTCCGAGTGAAAACCTCATAGGCCTACATTATCTGCAAAATGGCCACCAGTCGCCGATTTAGCTTTAACTGCTTTTGGCGGAGCGTCTGGAAGAGTTGGAGACAAGCGAGCCCCGGCCGTAAAGACTCGGCCCATGTGAACGACGCTCATATTTTACCATCATTCACAGAGAAATAAAAGGAGGAATGGAATAGATTTTAGACTGTAAAACGAGAGTAGACTTTTAAAGGGATGTTTCAGGACAATCGGATGAATGAAGAAATGTTGAAACATAGATGGGATTGTTTCAGTTCAAATGGGGTTACAGACAGTGCCGGTTTTACTATTCTGTTCCACAGGGAAATATTAGTGCCTTAGCTCCCAAGGACCAGCACAGGTTCTACTGGCAATGTAAGTTGGTTTTTCTGTAATACAAGCAAACCAAACCTACGAAACTGCATTTCGTTGTCTCTATACTTGACTCTGTACTCTGTCTCTGTCAATGACAATAAAGTTGAATCTAATCTAATCTAATGAAGAGTTTGCTGGAGTGCACACATAAAGACATGATTTAAGATAATAAATACATACTCAAATATGTTGTACAGTTTAATCAGGAATCATATTTGATTGGATCTGACAATACTTTCATGTTATGAAATGTATTCTCATCAATAATAAGTTGGACAAATTACGTTTAAACTGATGCCGTTTTCAAGATATTGTATATTGCAGCTGTTATGATGTGCTCGTTGCACAGAACTGTTGAGCAGAATTTCACTGGGTGAAATTTCATTTCTGTGGGGATTTGCCGTCATCGTCATGCAGTCAATATAGATTAATATTAGTTTGGGGCATTTCACTGACCATTTATAGGCAACTATGGGCGTTAAAAGGGTGGGACAAGACGCTTGTTCACATGCTCAAAATGTAGACATGATTGTGATTCATAAAGGGAAACAGGAATGGGACTTGTCCGCACTTCCGTTGTATAAATCCAAATGTTGGTGTGCGTAAACGTTTTTGCTTGTCCACGTACGCAAGCTGTTTAAGCCAGTTCTACGCAAAGCTTTATAAATGAGGCCCCAGGTGTTACT
>NC_137692.1:16475527-16478027 GCF_963989245.1 Nansenia antarctica | reverse complement strand
GGTGCAATTGACGGGGCAGGACAGAGAAGGGGGCAGGGTGGGGTAGGCCCTATGTGCAAACAGTTTAATTTATTTTGATGATCCTTCCACATCTCTCTGTCTCTTTCTATCACACACACTCGGTCACTCTGCCCCCTCATGCCCTCACACATTCCTCTATTTTTCTTTGTCAAAATGAATGACGCTGGTTTGGCCGGTGGATCCCCTGCTCGGTAGGTGGCATTGACAGGCGAATTATCCCTGGGCCCAGAGCAGCTGATCATCCCTGGGCCCAGAGCAGCTGATTATCAGTGGAGAAGTCATCAGGGCTGCGGGCCCCCCCCTCCCCCCTCCCTGTCACTCCCGGTCAGGGGGACGGGGGGCTGCACCCCCAGCCTGGGCTCGGCTGACAGGTAATCCCAACAATAACAATTACTGCCATTACTGGTGTCATAAACAATCGGCGACCCGGGCAGGGCAATAACAAAGCTTTATAATTCAGCAGCCATAGAAATAAATGCCAACAGGTAACACGTAATTTAGCAGAGGAGAGGAGAGGCTCTTAGCCAAAATGCATTGCATCAGTAAGCAGAATGAACCCAGAGGGTGAAGGGACACACGTGAGCCTTGAAATAAGACCATGGAACCGTGTAGAATAGTATTTTACACATATCCCTATATATGAACACACACACACACACACACACACACACACACACACACACACACACATTTGTCTAGGTGAATACTGTGTGCAGCTGTAACGGTAAGGTATTGATGATCTAATTCGATCTCTGTTGGATTATTGATTAAGCAATAATATATATGTTATCCAGATATAAACATAGTCGACTATTTTATAGTCTGAAAAGTCTTAAATA
The DNA here is from genome assembly GCF_963989245.1 of Nansenia antarctica. Taxonomy (NCBI): domain Eukaryota; kingdom Metazoa; phylum Chordata; class Actinopteri; order Argentiniformes; family Microstomatidae; genus Nansenia; species Nansenia antarctica. Next base: position 16,477,167 of record NC_137692.1, on the reverse strand, counting down.
TTGCGAACGGCTTAAAAAAAAACTCGAATAAGAATGCATAGGAAGAATATGTTGACATCATATCAATGGGAAAACATAAAACATAATATGCTATGACTCAATTAAAACGTAAATCATGCCTTTAAATGAATCCAAATATCGATGCACAAGATGTGCTAATATTCAACTGTGCATTGGCTAGATAAATACAACATGGAGCAGCTTTCCAAATGTTTTGTGCTAACACTATCAAAGGATGCATGCTACAAAATAACGTGATATTTAAAAAAAATAATTTTGAGTCAGATTATTTCTGCATCTTTTCACAATAAAAAAAAAAAGCAGTAGGCTAACTTGGAACTACTCAGAAACGCAAACAAGCACAGGCACAGTGCCCCGAAGCAGTAAAATAATTAAAAATTCCTTAATGAGCAGAGCTGAGCAGCAATTAACATGTGTCAAAGTCGACATCATCAGGTGCCACTCTATGTTTCTCACTAAGACTGAATAGATTTCTCTCCTCTCCCGGTTTCCTTGTTTGTGCATTCGGATGCTGCTCGCGCGTCACCGTCAGATTGTCGCACATTGAGGCAGTTCGGTGATTACCGTTAACGCGCTCGAGATGCTTTCGTCCGTCACCTCGACTCTTTTTTAGCAACAGTCAAATTAGACAGCCCCAGTTAACAATGCATAATTGTTGCATAATTGCACGCTCCGAGCAATAACACTAGTTCCATGGTGCAGCTTATAGCCTACATAGAGATACAGCCTACATGTCGTGACGTTAGAATTATAAGGTTCTATCTCCATTTTTGTCAAAATTGAGTTTTTTACATAATCTGATCCATTAGGTGTTTATTAATGCCTGTGTGGTGTTATTTTTAAAATGTTGACATTTTTGAGTTAGTAATTCATGTAAAAACTTTGACGCTCAATATCTCTGAACTACCCTAAACGGAGATAGAACCTTATCATTCTAAACGGAGATAGAACCTTATCATTCTAAACGGAGATAGAACCTTAGAATTCTAAGCTCACGATGTGTTGTGCATAAGATAAGATGCATAACATAAGATGTGTTGTGCATAAGATTGGACATTTGAAATGATTTGTACGTGAGAGTTATTCACTTGCATTCATTTTATTGTATTACAAATGTCATAGCCTAAATCCTCACAAATTAAGCTAATTCAACAAGTGTATATGAGGTGTTTTGACTATTTTTCACGGTCGTTCAAAATAAGGTTTTTGACACGTCGTGCTTGTGCTTGATTGTAAACTCATTAGCACATAATAAGCAGTACAACTTTCAAAATTAACAATAATGCATCTCTGAGAATATGCACAACTGAGTTGAAGAATTACACAAAGATAAGAGAACGAAAGAGTATCTGAAAACAATTGAACATGGAAACGCATTTTGTTATTATCCCATAACAATTGCATAATTTAGAATACAATCGTTCTATAGTTTATAAACAAAATACACCTGAATTTAATATCGGTATATATATTTTTTCAATGCATTTGGGATTTATTTACACATGAACCACTGGTAAATTGTCAACATAACATTAGTATAACAACAACTCTATAGAGAGTAAAACACTGAAGACAAAAAAACATGACATGTTGAACACCTTTAGTTGTAAAGGTTTTAT
>NC_137692.1:16450527-16473027 GCF_963989245.1 Nansenia antarctica | reverse complement strand
AGATTCCTGTTTTTGTTCTCGGGCAGTAGTTCATCCGATACTATGATGGCCCTTATATTGATGAGAAATCCTGTGTGGTATGTGTGTGTGTGTGTGTGTGTGTGTGTGTGTGTGTGTGTGTGTATTGGTGTGTATATAGTCCTCATTCTCCCCCCTCCTTACTCTGCTCAGTGGGTGTCGTTCCCAGGTCATGAGACTGTAAATATACACACTGAGACCCTCTACCCATAAATCAGTGGGCCAGAGCGAGGCAGGCCTCTCCTTCAACCCTGCTTTCCAACCCGAGGAGACATAGTGGAAACATCTCAAACATGGGGAAGACAGACTGAAACCCGTTGCAATAAACCTCTCATAATCTGTAGCCAGATATGTGGCATTACACTTTTTACGTCAATACAAATAAAGAAAGAAGTCACCTTATTTTCCACTATTCTTTTTTCGTGCTCGGTGAAGATTATTGCCCAGGGAGAAACACTATCCTTGTATACAAAAAAACCCGTAATGTGTTTCTTACAATGCTATTTTCCTCCAGAATTGTTGAGAAACACTGGAGAGAGAAATGCCTACTCAAATACAACACACATTTAGACAAAGAAGTATGTCATAATTGATTACAAAAACAATGGCAGCATGTAACATTGATCTGGCCTCACTGAAGTTAGTAATGGCCATCTTAATGTTATAAAACAACTGAGCGTAAAGCAATTATCAAGTTGGAATAGAAGGAAACAGATGTCCATTTAGAAGTTTCATTTTCATTTGGAAATAATGGTGTTTATTGTTATATATGAAGTATCATGATTATTAAAGCATGTTATTGCACAAGTGGTCAGAGAGATAAAAAAACAACAACTTTAAATTCTAAACATATAGCTTTCAAAGTCAAAACTAAGTTTTCACACATTTCCCAACCATTTTATTGACTTCAAGGAATTTCTGGGGTGCTTAAAGGCAAACGCTAGTCTTTAATAATATCTTTATTCCCCATGTAAAACTGGGAGCCCTCAATTATGTCTTGCATTTTTCTCAAGGGCACACCATAGTGAAATACAAAACAATATGCAGAATGTTTTGTCACAATAAAGAGATCAAATTAATTTGCCACTGAAAGGATGTTTGGCAAACTGATGCGGTCTAAACATGTGTTGACAATGCTTTCGTGATTGAAGCCTTTTATTGATGTCACCATCATCTATCATAACACAAATCAGGACACAAAGAAAGTAGACAATGTATGAAATATTGTATTGTTATTTTCCACTAAGTGTTTGATGTTTTGTCATTTATGTGAATAAAATCACAAGGAAGGACACAATTGTGTCTAGCTCTTAAAGATAATTTGATGAAATATAGATTGTTTCCGTTTTCAATTGCTTTGCTACTGTTGCCCTTGTTGTCATTTTCTGAATTGAAAATTGCTTGAAGGTGTATATGCAGTTTTCTTTTTTCACTTTTAGTTGAATCATTATTTGATATATTATGTTATTCTTTATTTAACTGTTATACCATGACGTTATTGAATATACGATTCTGATTGGCTGAAGGGCATTCGTTAGGGGTATACCATGTCAACAAATGTTGGTAAAACCTCATAACTGGTCGGTCCAGGGGTAGGACAACAATAGTATTCCTCTTGTTGTGAGAATGAATGAGAGGGCCACTGGTAAAGACTTAGTTAGATAAACACACCGCAGTTAGATAAACAGACCCAAAGTGTTGATTGAAGTCCTTGTCCTTGTTCATAGATTCATTTCAGGGTAAGAAACCAAATATGTGATGTGGTCATTTGGGTGAACTATGCCTTTAAATGACACATCAGGTAAGTAGTTATAGTGGACATCCCATACAGAGCATCAATATGAGGGACGTTTACCTTTCAATTTGCTGTATATGTTTTTTTATTTGGAACCTGTGTGGCTTAGAGGACTTAACACAAAGGCGCTATATTTACAGACTAAACAAAATCTTGACTTTGCTTTTGACATTTAACATTTTTCATCAAAGGGTCTGAATTGAAGTGTTTATCCACAGACCCTCAGTGAGTTTGCAGACATAAAGCTGTAATTATCTCTGTGTGGCAAGTAGGGTTGTTCCACAAATCGCCTGCTTAGGTTTTTAAGATAGCTCAAGTTCCATGTGAAAACAGAAGGACTATGACATCACCTCACTTAGCTAACTCCAATATTGCTGCAAGTTGAAACAATATGGCTTATTTTGACAGTTTCTTTTTTAGTCTGCTCTTTGGTAAAAGAATAGGTTTCATCTGACTATAAAACCAGCTTTAGTGAATCAGCAGTGTTAGGAGATTAGAGTTAGAGTTAGAGTAGAATTCTCAATTTGGCCAAAATATGACCTAGGCAATTATGCTATGAGGCTAATGTATGCAAATCTTACCCTATAATTATTTTTTGCAGTTTTACTGCATCTGAATATGCCACGATAATGTTAGCTGAAAAAATAACCATAATGTATCAGCTAGTGTTTTCTGTCTTTTATCTTTTTATAAGTCACACCTTGGTTCTGTACTTCCGAGCAGTACATTTATTCATGGGTTTTCATAGTATTGATGCAATTAGCAAGGTTACCAGTTATGCACGAGTGCAGGTGAAAAGAATATGGTAAGGTGAGAGAGAGAAAGAGAGTGGGTAAACAGTGTCGATAGAAATAACAAGAGAGTAGTAATTCTTCGGGGAATGACATACTATATGTGAACCCTCCACACCTGTGAGTGTGGTTGAAATGATCACGGACACTCCTGCAGTGTGTTTGCTGTTGTAGAGAAATCATTAGACACTGCATGTATAAAACCTTCATTAAGTGCCTGCAACTGTTAAATTATACTTATCTCATGCTGGCTGAATTCAAAGCTGCAGGCACTCAAGTTTTCATAGCTTCAAGCAGCATCTAAAAAGAATATAACTTAGGATTTCAACTCAGATCTATTGGTCATTTACTACATATGGCAATGCTAATTAATCATGCATTAGATGTGATATACATGATAAATCATTTGATCATGCCACTTAGCATAATACTGTTACAGATCGAGACTTCTAGCTTTTGATAAAAGAAAAAAAAAAAATCAATTTCTGATTAACATATTGCAGGGTCTTGGAGTTTTTACAGTGTATATTATATATGAGTGAAGAATGTTTGTGTTGTATGGAAAATATCATATTTTTAAGACTAGGCATCTCAAACACACACACGTTTATTTATTAAATAGAATGTTAGTCATTTAGGTAAAATGCCAACAAAAAAGGAAGGCTGTCTTTCTTTTATCAAACAACATTTCATAAACCTTAAGCCATTTTTCATTTTAATCCTGTTTCCTCCCGCCTCTCATTGACAGTTTCCTTGTACAGTAATGGTCACACAAAAACACACTGGATAGAGAGAGAGAGAGAGAGAGAGAGAGAGACGGAGGAAAGGGAGAAAGAGGTTAGTTGATTCTGTGTGGTAGTGTCAACATTTTTGTACATTTTTTGTTAGTTAAATTTTTAACAACATAATTATTTTCATTAAAAACATATTCTATATTACCGTATTACTTCACACCCTCATTAAGAGTGAAATGAACCATTTTAACCCCTTTCCTCCCTTAAGTGAGCCTTACAGCACCAATAAGTGAAAGTCAAAGATGAAAGGTCTATCAAGGGGTCATGGGACATTAACATGGAGATGGTGAGGATAATAGCCGGTAGAAATACCATCACAAATGAGAGAAGAGTCACAAAGACAACACAACATCCTCTGCTCTGAGAGAAGACGACGGATTGAAAAGGACTCAATTAGATCAGAAGACAGAAAAAAGTGATTGTTTGAATTATTTTGGTATTATTTATTTAATTATGTTTCTAGTCAATCATTTACCAGAGACAACGGCTGACACATGTAAATGGATAAGTTGAAAGTAGCGCTGTCTATGTTATATGAAAACGATACAAACAGATCTTCAGTTTACTACTCCTGTAAATACATGGGTGACATCACACACAAACTCTGATAACACACATACACACCTACAACTACACGCACCCATGCACGCACACACACACACACACACACACACACACACACACACACACACACACACACACACACACACACATCTCTCTCTCTCTCTCTCTCTCTCTCTCTCTCTCTCCCAAACACTCTCTCTCTCTCCCTCTCTCTTTCTGCTCTGTGTGTTAGATAAGAGACAGAGGAGGCGGTCCTGAAAGAGAGGGTAGTGGGGTGTGTCGGCTCCTACGCAGGTTTACATTGGTGGGAGATGCACTAGGAGGGCCATTACAAGTGACCTCTGACCTCTCAGGCACCCTGAGGTGAAATGGCAAGCCTGGTCTCGCTCGGCTGGTACTGGGGGGGAGGGGGGGGTGGGAGGTTCACATGGTTCTCCACACATTCAAAGAGCTGTGTGTGTGTGTGTGTGTGTGCGTGTGTGTGCATGCATGTGTGCGTGGATGTGTGCGTGGATGTGTGTGTGTGTGTGTGACCCCACCTTCCCCCCGTCCTCATTCCCCCCAGACACCGCCCGTCCCCCCGCCCCAGACAGTGATGGCTCCAGGCCTGTCCCGTGGCTATGCAGATGCGACAGAGGCCAAAATATGAATTTTAATCACCCCCTGGTTTCTCCAATTTCACAAAGCTACCCTGCCGTGTGTCTGTCTGCTTTGGGGTGGGTTCCAGAAATGACAGAACACACACACCCGGACACACACAGACACACAGACACAGACACACACACACACACACACACACACACACACACACACACACATGCACGCACACATTGAAGTCACTGCAATTCTGACCCTGCACCTTCCACCTTCCACAGAGATGGGGGATGGATCAGCATCCATTACAAATACATTCCACACACACACACACACACACACACACGCAAACATTGTATGGAGAGTCCTAATTAATGAGGGGTCCCCTCTGTCCCCTGGCCCTCCACATGCTAGTCACCCACGGTAGTGACACAGACCAAGCCGACCAGTCTCTCTGCATTAGTATGATCCCTCCTCACTGTCCACTTCACTGCACACCACACATCCACTCATGCATGGACACTTTGGCTAATTATGGCCAAACAAGTGTGTACATTTGGTCAGGGAGGAGTGTGTTTGTGTGTGTGTGTGCGTGTGTGTGCGTGTGTGTGTGTGTGTGTGTGTGAATGTGTGTGTGTGTGTGTGTGTTTGTGCATGTGTTCTGGGGTGTAGGGTGTAGGGCATTGGTGTGTTTGTGTGTGCGTGTGTGTGTGTGAGTTTGTGTGTGTGTGTGTGTGTGTGTGTGTGTGTGTGTTTGTGCATGTGTTCTGGGGTGTAGGGTGTAGGGCATTGGTGTGTTTGTGTGTATGTGTGTGTGCATATGTGTATGTGTGTGTGTGTGTGTGCTTGCACGTCTGTAGGGTAGGTCAATCAAAGTTACATGTGTTGATGGCTGACAGTAACAGTCTGCTTAGAAGGGAAGCATCCCACCATGTGCATAATTTCTCTATGCTCATTTACATTTGCTGTTTTTGGCTGCAGTTAAATTTGCAGGATGACCAAACCAGAGGAAACAAGTGATATACGATATATAATAGAAAAACCTTCATCTCCATTTGAAATGCATTTTTGAATGTGCCCAAATATCAAAAGCTCAATACATTAAAATGCATTAAATATTGATTTTGATGGATGTGCAAGATCATAGAGTACTACATGTATCGACACATTATGACAGACTGCATATCACACCGTTCATGTTAGACATATCTAAATTACTTTAGATAGCACATATCAGATTTTACATAAATAAGTCATGGGCAATAATTCTGATAGAAAAGAGACAAAAAGTATTTTTTCTCCTTTAAAAAAAATAATCCAGGTTTGATAACAGTACCTTGGAGTACCTAAGACAAAGGGGGTGGGTGATGGAGGGGGATGGAGAGGGCTGTGTATTATTCACATCTCAATGTAAAACAAGGGCCAAACAGCACCTACACACACCTTTTGTTCGTCTCCAGTCAAAAACAGTCACCGACAAACAATAGGGACCTGGAGTGGACTGAGAGTTGGAGGGGTGGGGGGAGACGACACTGTGACTAAATGTCCCCCTCCTGCTGGCGGTGTCACCAATAGGGAGGAGTGGGGGGGCCTGCGTATGTGTGTGTGGGGGATAGGAGGGGGTTTCAGGGCAGGAGAGTGGTCTGGGAGGCCGGTATGGTGTCCATTCATCAGGCCCCCAATCCATAACACATAATATCCATAACACACAATATCCATAACACACAATATCCATAACACACAATATCCATAACACACGCTGCATGACCACGCAAAGCGGAGGGCCTAACTTGACTCTGTTGGTAGTACAATCATTTAAGAAACAACTCTGATAACATCAAATGGGAAACAGCTAATGGACAAAAGTTGTGACTGTGTACATTTTTAATATCTGTATTATGAATTATCAAATAAATCAAAATAAACATTCTCAATCAATCAATCAATCAAGCAGGGAAACAATGATAACTTCATACAACTTTGGACATACATCAACATTTCAGTAACTTTTCAGTAACTCAAGCCTCGACAAGTCGGATTAGTTGTGGTCTCTACATTAAAATGTCCACACATCAGGACCCAATAGAGGTAAAGTCACGTGGTTATGGATATATCACCACATGATTATGGAAGTCATTTTGAGCACCTCTAAACATCTCCAAGCAATTGCGAAAATAGTCAAAGATGTATGAGGTAATGGCTTTAGTGTGCCAACTGGCTTCAATGTGGCAGTTGCGATTAAAAAGATTTCCAGATCCAACACACACATACAAACACCCACACATTCCACTGACCCCGACAGTGTCAAGTTCTCTCTCTCTCTTTCTCTCTCTCTCTCACTCGCTTTCTCACTCTCTCTCTCACACACACACACTCACACACACACACACACACACACACACACACACACGGTACCCTAACACATCCACACAACCATTATAACCAGCATAAACAAGAATGACAAGTGGAGATTAATGAAGGTCCCGCAGTGACAGACCAATTTAATTGTCAAAGCATGATGATGGCAGCTGAACTCTCCCAGTATTTATACAAGGTTACCACAGTGACTTAAAACGCTCCTAATTGATCATGACCAATACGTAATTAGAAAAGCTGATACTGTGTCCTTCCCCCCTGTCAAAGATACACAGCGCCGCAGAACGATCCAGTGCATTGGCTATCGAGGACTGAGGATTCTACTGTTTGGTAACAGATAAACCAATTAGAAGATAGAAGTAGTGTTTTTGCCAACTCCTCACCTAATGCATGCTAATGCACACACACACACCCAAAAATGCACGCACACACATACACACGGCACGCACGCACGCATTTGAGAACCATGTCAGATGCCTGACAAGAAGGCATATAGGTATAAGGGGTAGAGAGTGAATTACACGTCACTCATCTAAGGAAATAGGGTATTCCTTTGAAGATAACCACCACCATATTCGAAAGGCTTAATAACTGTAAACACATTGAATTGTCATCAGTCAAGAATGAAATACTTATAATATTCAAATAGCTTCAAATCGATTGACTCTAGTCATAACCAATTTCACAATCAAGCTGCATGTGCTGCGGTACCATTGAGTCATGTTTACTTCGTCTATTCCAACCATTTGGCAGTGAAGCTTTTCCCTGCCAGTGCTGACACGGTCCTAAGGGGTCTCTCTGGAGGTTTTACTGGGTTATTCTAACCACGGTGAGCTGACAGTGCCCTTGGACTCCTGGCTTGGGTTAACATCTCTTCTGGCAGACCAAGGCCTGGCTGCATTGGCTCAGTGGGAAGGAATGTGTGTGAGAGAGACACTGTAAATAAATACTGTATGCTCAAGCAATGACACCAGACTTGGAGAGATCTTGCATCTCCGTACTTGCAGACCACAATGAAGATTAAAAAAGAGTGGGACAGAGAGAGAGAGAGAGAGAGAGAGAGAGAGAGAGAGAGAGAGAGAGAGAGAGAGAGAGATAATAGTGAATAGTGACCCAATGTCAATTATTTGTCACATGCTTGTCCTCTTTTGGTTGATATAACATATTTATTTCATATGTTTTCTTATCTATTAATCTTTAATCTTATCTTTAATTGTATCTTAAATTGATTGACTGATAACCCCAAAACTAGCCTAAACACTTTAAGATGCATCATTGAGACTCTGACACACATGATAAACACAATTAGTTCATTTATCTAACGAATTGCATTATCTGAAAACAGTTCATAACAGAATAAAAAGCCCATTGAGTGGTACCACTGTGTCTATGAAGGACAAACATTTAAAATGATAAAAACAACGAATAAACTGCGTTTCTTTTCATACCATACACATTGTACATTGCACTCAGAGTTTAAATAAACTATAACACCGACAAACATATTTACTGTCCTGGGATATTTAACTTCTTCAAACTGTTTGCGTCCTCTCATTCCCTCTCATTCCCACTCCCTTTCTCACCATCGCTAGTTTGGAAACACGTTCAGGATGAATTGGTGCCAATGAGCTGGGTACAGGTACTTGTGACTCCGCCTCAGATCAGAGGTAAACAATTGGCCCCTGCCAGCCAATACGCCCGTATACGGGCATCAGGGATGCCGAGGCCCATAGATGGCCTGGACTCCAGCTAGAGTAGATTCAGAGCAGCTGGTCCAAGCAGACTTTGTATATGTAAAAGTGGGGCCAATGCACAGTATAAATCATACATAAGTCATCTCCAACACAGACCATCATCTCTGTAACACACTTAAAAAGTCACCTGCAAGACGGATGCTTTTGTTTGTGTCTTACATTGTTATAGGTTCTGAGGTTAGTATGTGTTTAATAGATAGGAAGCAAGTGTGTGTTTATGAACAATGAATGACTTGTGTGGAAACCATTTTTCATGGAGAATTGTTGTGATTGAACTCAAAAGACATACATGTTAAAACGATGTATGATAAGCTGATAACATGTTAAGTAACAATGTTTAAGTGAATCATAATCAATGAAGTAAATACTAACATACTGTCACCTTCTTAAAATAATGGCTTATGTCATATTTTATACATCTATATTTGATTTTAAGTCATATTTTCAAGTTTTGAGAGAAACGGAATAAACTGAATTTAGGTATTTTCGGCAAAAACATAATTTTCCTCAAAAGTGACGTAAGCCATTATTTTAATTTAAGAAGGTGACGATACAATACATCAGAATAAAGAACATTTAGAAGGTTTTTTTTAAGGACGTTTTTACTTTTTAAGTGTTATGATGGCGCTGTTGACATATAATGCTGAGCAGACAAACATCACCATAACCAAAATTTGCCGCTCTATCAACATGCATGCCAGACAGGTCCTCTCCTCTGCTCTGAAGAGGATCCATTATCAATTCGTATGTCAGCAGCAAGTGCACAACGAGTAGATTTAGCATGCACCGCTAAAACATGTATTTAAGGTGTTGCTCATTCCCGGCCCTGTTCTCCCAGGTTGTCTTCAAGGCCTGCTGTTAGTGTTAGCGAAACAGCTAATGATATCTGGGGGCCTGGGTGTGAGGGGAAAAGGTGCACACCCTGTCGCCTGCTGTGCTGCTGTGAACCTCTGTGCTGAGACAGTATCGGGGAGGGGGTGGGGGGGGTGTGGATCCTCACCCTGGTTCTCACCCCTGACATGGCATAGACATGAGGCTTAACTCCAGACAACTAAATACTCACTGCCAATGTCACCTGTATCTCTCCGTCTCCTCCCTCCCTCGCTCCCTCCCTCCCTCCCTCCCTCCCTCCCTTCCTCCCTCCCTCCCTCCCTCCCTCCCTCCCTCCCTCCCTTCCTCCCTCCCTCCCTCCCTCCCTCCCTCCCTCCCTCCCTCCCTTCCTTCCTCCCTCCCTACCTCCCCCACCTCTGTCTGCCATCCTCCGTCTCAGTTTGGCAGCTCCCTGGTCTGTGGGTAGTGCCAGAGATGGTGGAGATAGGGTGGTTCCAGGTAGGGTGTGTGTTAGCAAGGTACAGGAAAATGAAGGAACTTATTAAGGTCTGGTAAGGTGAATAAAATATAAGGACATTCATTATGAGAGACAGGGCAATTAGTGTCTTGTGTGTGAGACGCACACACACACACACACACACACACACACACACACACACACACTCACTCACACACACACACACACACACACACACACACACGTGCGCGCACACACACACACACACACACACACACACACACACACACACACACACACACACACACCAGACACCAAACTAGGGTCAAAAGAATGTAAAAAAGCTTGGAATACATAATACCAATAGCAATGTCTCCATAACTTCCTCAAAGAACTACATTTACAAAATACTTGAGCAATAACAATATCAGATTAGGGGGGTTGATATATATATCGTCCCTATCCACCATTCCAGACGTAATGTTGGCCCGAGCATTTAAGATGAGTTATATGTCAGACATCCAAGGCTATAGTTTCGTGATTTCAAATGAAAACCAGTTAATTAGGGATGAATTAAACATGGCTGTGCTATCCGGTTGCCGGGCCCGTGGTGTTTGGTGTCAGCTCAGGATCCAGGCACACAGACCCAGACCCCAGATGAAGCTTAATAATGGATTGGATATATGTGGAGCTTTTTCAGCCGCTCAAAGTGTTTGAAATGTGACACGGTCTGGTAGAAAAGGTCTGCATGCCCGCAATTCTCAAGTTGCCCAAATTACCAAAAAGCTTCTTTTTTTTGGTTGAAGAGCCCACTGAATATAACAAACAGTTTTAGGATCACTAGATTTGTGAATTGGATTCACTGTATCGTCTGCCGTCGGCTACTGGGTTAGTGTGATACATGGCTTGTAAACAAACATACGTTTTAGGACGTGTTCAAAAGATGACTGTGTGATCATCTAATTATGTGTAGTTATGTGTTTTATGCATGTTTTTTTTTAAAGTTATTTTTTCTGAGTGGGGCAGTCCCACTCATATTTTCCATTTTTATTGACAGTTACAGTGAAGATTTAGACAGGAAGGATGGGTGAGAGAGAGAGGAGGGATGACATGCAGGATATGTCCCCGGCCGGAATCGAACTGGGGACCCTGCGGTTACATGGTCAGCGCTTAACCCGCTACGCCACCTAAGCGCCCTGTGTTTTATGCATGTTGATGTTCTATCAGCAAAAGACATACCCCCGTACAGGGCACATGGCAGTAATCAATGCAGAAACAAACTGTGTTTGAGTGGATCTGCCTCAACAAGGCACTGTGCAGATCACTGTGCAGATGATCTGTAGACCAGAGGTTCTGCTCAGTGCATTGCTCAAACCAACTGCCCCTCTCAAATAGAGATAAAGATTCACAGACTCTCATATTATCCTTCCAACAATACAACGTAGCATTTTACATGTTTCTGATTGGACCAAGCAAATAACACCTCAATCTCTCCAAAAAAGTCTTGTCTATTTTAGTCACAGATTCGTCGTCTCATCTCATATTAGTCAAACAAAATGAAAAAATATTTTTGTTTTGGTATCATTTCTTCTGAGCGCATTTAGTGTTATCATCTCGTTAAATATTTTCATCATTAATTTATGAAATCAACAGTGATTTGGTGGCCGTTGGCAACCCTTTAGGCCTTTCCCCATTGTTGTACCTCCCTCCAGTGTGGTTACCTGTGTGTAGGTGTATAGCTGTAGAGCTGATACATAAATGTATGTTTTCATGGAGCGCCTTGGGCTCCTTTTGCTTTGAAACATGGAGCTAAGTGAGACAAAATGTTGCAGAGAACCAGAGGGATCATATGGAAATGCTGCAGGAATGGGGTCATGTTCAACATTATGCACATTATGTGCATTACCAGGAGAGATGTGAGAGAAAGAGCATGAACAGTAAAAAAAACAAAAAAACTTCCTGTGTGTAATCTTATTCATTAAACAGACACGTTTGTACAATCGCTATGAATTCTCCCCTGAGATGAAATTCTAATGTGATATAAAGAAAACTAGGACAAAGAGGGCTTATTATCATTTACAAATGAAGCCATGTTTCTCTGTAATGAATCACTTGGAGAACGGAAGATTCATCACAATGTGGTGTGTAAAAGTGTGTGCTTTGTAAACAATATACTACATTAGATGATACCTCTAATGTTTCTCATAGTGTCTCATTGTGTTCAACACAATCCAAATTGACGTAAGCTCAGGCCACTTGGGACCACCACACGGACCTTGACCTGTACACCTCTTCTGTTATGGATTACGTGTGGTGACAAAGTCACCAGCTACATGCAGATAAAAACCTTCCCCAACCAGAAGCCCTGGATGAACAGAGAGGTCCATTCACTGCTGAAGGCACACAACACATAACCTTTAAATCAGGCGACACAGAGGCCTACAGCTCAGCCAGGGCTAGTCTGAAGAGGGGGAACCAAGGAGGCCAAGCTCAACCACAAACTGCGGATCGAGGAGCACTTCCAGAGCAACTCAGACCCCCGTCGTATGTGGCAAGGCATCCAGACCATCACGACTATAAACCCCAAAATGCAACCACCACCAGCACCGCGTTCCCACCCGACAAGTTTAACCACTTCTACGCTCGCTTCGACCGGGACAACAAAGAGGCAGCCACCAAATCTGAGCCCCCCCCAAGACTACCAGCCATCCACACTCTCTGAGGAGGAGGTCTTTCACCTTTCAACTGAGCAATGTGGATGTTCGAAAAGCTGCGGGCCCTTGTTATGATCAATAACTGTCCGCACCTTGGATAACAGTCAACGCTTTATTATCTCCACACATCGCCATCTTATACAACAACAACACGTTTCAACCGGGGTTACCCCACTAACTTCCGGTGCCTCTTAAAGGCGCAGTCCCACATACATAACAGCCCTGACAGCATTCCTGGCTGGGTGCTCAGGATGGGCACTAGACCACTGGCTGGTGCTAGAGCCCTGACCCCGACCCCTGACCCCTGACCCCGACCCAGGGAGTGGTCCCCAAGTGCTTCAAGGCAACAACCATCATGCTGGCGCCGAAGAACTCTGCTGCAGAGTTTCTGAAGGACTACTATTGCACTCACGTCCGGCCCCATGAAGGTCTTCGAGAAGTTGCTCCTGCTCCGCATAAAAGACCATCTTTCCCTAGAACTAGACCCCAGCAGTACACCTACCGCAAGAACAGGTCAACGGAGGACGCCCTGACCCACCTTGACACAAGCAACACCTACGCTAGGATGCTGTTCATTGATTTCAGCTTTCAACACCATCATCCCCTCCCAGCTTCAAGTTTCTGCGGATCCACATCTCCGAGGACATCTCTTGGACCCTTAACACCTCTTCCTTGGTCAAAAAGGCGGCGCAGCAGCGCCTATACTTCCTGAGGAGAGTGAAGAAAGCCCAGCTGTTTCCCAGGATCCTGACCAACTTCTACCGCTGCACCATTGAGAGCATCCTCACCAACTGCATCATAGTGTGTTACGGCAACTGCAATGTGTCCGACCGGAAGGCCCTGCAACGGGTGGTGAAAACCGCCCAGCGTATCATTGGCACCAAACTCCCTTCCTTCGAGCCCCTCCAGGAAACCCGATGTTGACGGAGGGCGGCAAACCTCATCAAGGACACCTCGCACCCCAGCCACGGCCTGTTTGACCCTCTACCATCTAACAGACTCAGGAAGTACAGGATCCTCAGGTCCAGTACCAGCAGGCTATCACTCTGATAAACAATCCCCCCCTCAACACACCCCGCTGAACTATTGCCCCCCCCACACACACACACTTGACTATGACTCTCAGTATCCCAAAAAGAATTACAACTTTCCAAGGTAAAAAAGGAAAACGTATACTGTAAGTGAAAAACACTTTAAAGTTGTCTATGTTATCACTCTCAGCCAAAGCCAGCAGTTAGGGTACACGGAGGAACAAAAGTCAGTATTTTCATTCAAGACAATTCTTCAATGTCCTCTTTATTTGGACTCGTCTCAGCATTCTCTGAACGGATCATATTTAGAGCGAACATAAAGGACTCATCGTGTCCAGGCCTGCTAACCAGGCCTCTCCAACTCTCTCTCCTTCGTAGGGTCTGCAACCAGTGTGTAACTCGAGCGCAGGCCTTGTCCCCCTTTGATGTCTGTCCGATTCCAGGGGTTCCCACTGCTGTACGTCTGTGTTTGTCCCCCTCACCAAGTGTTCACTTACTCTCCAGCCGCAGTGGCCAGGACCCAACTCACAGCATGAAGCCATCTCCTCTTCCTGCCATGCCATCCACCGCCAGTCTGTAAGGCCAGAGTTGTTCCCCCAGCCAACCTCTGGGCCTCACTGCCGTCGGAACACTGTGCTCTCAGTAAAAAACCCTTCCGCTCAGTAATTTATTACGTTTAGATTAAATCCGGCGAAACTCAATATTTTAATTGAATGTTTAGAGCCGAAGCATTCGGAGTGATAAATTTCCGTTGGCACCCTGCATCCCGCTATCATGTTTCTCCCCCTAATTACATTTACATAAATGATGTTCTTTGGGCTTATCATTCAGGTTGGGTAGGCACTGGAGAGAGGAGGAGGGGTGATGGAGGGAGGCAGGTTCACTGTGATGGCATGTAAGAGGCACTGCATCAGTAGACAGTTGTTCTGTCAGTTTAAATTCCTAGGCTTACGTTGAGGCAAGAGTAGTTAAAGGCAAAATCTGGTGTTGTTCAACGGTCATTGCAATTAATGACTTATTCCCTTCAATTATCTAAGATTATAAATGACCAATAAGCTTAGGGAAATGTTCTTACCTTATCCTTAACCAAAATATCTAGTTGTTTTACCTAATTGTTTGTAAACAATGTATTTGTAAACAACAATGTATCATTCCAATATCATGGACTAATATCTGTCTTTGCATCCAGAGCTCTGTCTGAATTTGAGAGTCAAACTATTTATATCGAAACAAGTGAAGCATTTCACCTAGTGTATTTTCAAACCCACAAAATACTTGGATGGGACTACACTTAATAGTTCAGATCTATCTTAATTAACTACAGAAAAAGAATAAAAGGATCAGTAGGATGTGACCTTTAGTCTCTAAATCATAGAGAATCTATTTACCTCCAACAGAAATGTCATCGGACCTAACATATTGACTTGGAAGTTTATTTTGAGAAGATCAGACCGCTCCTCTCTGATTTGAGCCCCCAATGACATATCCCAAGCTTTTACATAGTTCAGTGGACCCCTATTACAGCCCATAATCAACATACTGTATATCTGCCAATGGTGAAACGATTTAATGCTGTGACTCTCCTGAGTCAGGGCTCAGTGACAAAGCAATCATAATGGACAATGCTGTTAAAGCCTACTGTATGTATGTTTGGAGAGTTAACTCATAGCAATCTTGCGGCTAATCGGCTAATCTTGTCTTTAAGCTGCGGGCGTAGTGATCGTCCTGTGACTATACTCGACGGGATGTAGTGGGGACTGTATGATGCCAACCCTTCCCATGATCCCACAGACTTTTACTGTCAGACCCACTGTATAACTAATGGCATGGTGGGTAAGATGATCTGCTGTAACAGTAATACCACTTGTGGCCATATATACACAGTGCTTCAGAGCTCTCAAGTGGGTGTCAGCCATTGATGCTGGCAGAGTGTGAGGACAATGTGTGCTCAAGAAGCTGGACCCGAGTGGCTGTTATTCACTCTCACAAACAGAGACATGGGTTAATTCAGACATATCAACGACATATCAGTGTTACGTGTGTGTGTGTGTGTGTGTGTGTGTGTGTGTGTGAGTGTGAGTGTGTGTTTCTAACCCATGTGTAAGGAAATGGGCAAACTGCGAATACCATAACACACCCAGTTGCTTTTTGGTACTCATTAATCACACCAAAATGCTTTTCTGGTCCAATTGGTGTAAGTAATACTTAGTTGTTTGTTCCCTTAACAATGTGGTTACACATGAAGAAGTAGCCTTGTATGCTACAGTAACATTTGTTTTTCTTATCATGTCATTTGAGCCCCCCAATACCGATGTGTCAGGGTGGCAGCACTACTTGGTGTTGTTTGTGTAATGTCTGCTCACTCCTGATTAAAACCCAGGTCGTATTCTTACCCCAAAGGACTCTCTGAGGGGAGTAGCCTGCTTAGGGTTCTCAGAGTCCTAAGATCCTATTAAGAAGTGCCTCGTAAGAGCTTTCCTCCTCTCTGCTCCGGAAACGTCTGCAGTCTCTCCTTCACTGGTTTGGAATGCCGAAATATCTCTCTCTCTCTCTCTCTCTCTCTCTCTCTCTCTCTCTCTCTCTCTCTCTCTCTCTCTCTCTCTCTCTCTCTCTCTCTCTCTCTCTCTCTCTCTCTCTCTCTCTCTCTCTCTCTCTCTCTCTCTCTCTCTCTCTCTCTCTCTCTCTCTCTCTCTCTCTCTCTCTCTCTCTCTCTCTCTCTCTCTCTGCTCTCATGCTGGGAAAAGTAAGTGAGAAAGAGAAATGATTAAAAAAAAAAATTCAGGGGGCCCTCTTAAAACAACACCGGTTACATCGTCAAAAGGCAATTTTGGTGCTTGGGTTTCAGCCGCTGACGGGCTTCCCAGGGAGCCCCCATGGTTTGGCTCGCGTCGGGGCCCGCGGTTAAAATATGAGTGGGGCTGAGAGGAGCTCCTTATGGTGATTGAAGAGGATTCCCCACTGTTCCAGACAAACTGGAAGGTTAGGGCCAAGGCAGATACACAGCACCATGGCTCCACTGGAGAGGATAAACTTGTTCCACTGATTCCCTGTAACTGGGACGGATATTTGAGATCTGGGTGGGTTTGGTAGTGGATTTCAATTCATTCGATGCAGGAAGTCGATTTTCGATTTCTAAGAATAAGAATAAGAACGTCACTGGAAATAAATTGTTGGCATACTTTTTAGATGTTTTATTGATTTCCTGCATTGACTGAATTGGCCCCAACACTCCAGATTCCCAAACACTGGGAATCTCCCTCTCTTGCGATGCTCTCCTCTAAGGGAAAAAGTTTGTTCCCATTCCCCAACTGAGGGAAACCGATAGCGTAATTAGCGCTCCTGGGGAAGCTCCTGATGGGGAATCGGAGTCGCGTCCAGGGCTTTGTTGGAATTAAGGACACAGCGGGGAGGCCGAGGGCACTCTGATTCTGTCTGAATGGGCGGAGTTGGGTTACCAGATCACCCCTCCTCTCCTCCCTAGTTCTTACCTCCCCCAACCCCCCCCCCAGACTGTCTACTACAGCCCAGGACAGGTAGAGCATCAACAAACCCTTTTATAACAGGGAGACGTTGATCGCTGTTATTGTTAAGCCAGCTAGCTATCGGTGGGGTTAAGTGTCACGTCAAAGAGCTCTTTTCTTCTGTGATCTGTTTGAAATGCTGTCGCTCCCTTGGGTGGGTAATACATGCCCCCCCCACGACCCCCGCCCCCCCCCCCCAGAGTCTCTGAAATGTTACCTTGGTTTGGACATTTTATTTGATTGGATTGTTTGTTTTTTATGCTTTGACTTCAAAGCCAGATTTTGTGACACACCGGTAGAGTGCAATGCTAGGTTGTCAGCTGCGAACTTCAAATAATGTTTAATAGTCCCTTTTTCACCACGATCCATCCTTACCCCTTGTTGTGATGTTGATATATCTAGCTATTTCGATTGATCTATCTATCTATCTATCTATCTATCTATCTATCTATCTATATATCTATGAATCTATCTTTTCATCGCCTTATGAATGTGTGCAAGTGCACCTTTCACGCCCCTCTTGCCACTCGCCTCTCTCCTCTATCGCCTGGACACAACTTTCCCCTGTCACGGCATATTAAATGTGGTTTACATGTGCATGTCCAATGTGATGAATATGTATGTGACCTCTTTCTCTGGCGCTGCCAGCCCCCCTGCCCCCCCCCCCCCCTCCTCGGTTGCCCCCCAGACACAAAACTGCACCTCTCTATGAGCAGCATGCATGGAGACAGAGCCTTACCCCCGCTCTATACACACACACACACACACACACACACACATACACGCATGCACGCACACACACACACACTCATACACGGGCTCACACACACGCACAAATGCACACTCCCACATTCGCATATACTGACCTTTAACAATGTGTATTTTACATATGAATGAGGGAAGGAGGGGAGGTTAGCCCGGAGACTGAGGAGGAGGTGGAGACGTCAGTTTAGAATTCAGCTTCTTGACACTCTTAATGAAAAAGTGGCCTCTTATGTCTTCATATCCTGAGAGTGCAGAGTCCTATGACCAGGATTGTATGTATTAATTCAGATGTGAGATCTGATTTCAGCCACCAACACAGAATAAGGATTTGTGGTAACACTATGACATGCACGTGTATAATGCATTATGCATGAATTGCCACTGGAATGGTCCCAAGAGTGCAAATTCATAAGTTAAATCAAGGTCAAAAGTATACTAGATGTATTTGACTTGGGTCTGATTACTAACGGCATAACATGCACAAATGTATGATGCATAATGTGTGACACGTTAGATTTTTGCTCTGTCTGGGTGTATACATAGCTGGATAGATGGTGTAGCCTGTTATAGGTGGGGGAGCCATGCGTTTGGGGGTGGGGGGGGGGTTAGCTGTAATTGCATTCAACGGGATCTCACGCTTAATCTGTATGAATTTATACACAGAGCGGAACACCACACTTCTATGAAATGACCTAGTTGTATGTAAAGTTATGAATGTGATTGAGTGCAATCTTATTGTTGCTGGTTCGAATTGTGGTTGGGACACATTTTTATCTGTTTAGGCTAATTTTTGCTGCTTCGGTTTATGTTTGCTAATGCTTTCCCCAGGAAACTATTCGGGAAAGCACAAGTAACGTGTTTTGTTTTCACAACAAAAGAGAGCTCCCAAACAGCCACATGTTTTTTAGCATGCAATTTAGCATGGGGTCGAAGACCTTGCGGGCCTTCTACAGAACAGTGGGTGCATCACTGCCTGGCATGGCGACTGCACTGCCCTCAACCGCAAAGCGATACAGAGGGTGGTACGGACAGCCGAGCGCATCAGTGGGATGTGAGCTTCCATCCATCCAGGATATACACAACAAACGGTGTATCAGAAAAGCCCGGAGGATCATCAGAGATCCCAGCCACCCCAACCACAGTCTGTTTGAACCGATGTTGTCCAAAAGGCGAAGCCTCTTCCAGAGCCTCAGGGCCAAAACTCAGAGGCTAACCAACAGCTACTTCCCCCAGGCAATCAGGCTCTTGAACAAACCTACTATAGACAATTGACTATCATCCCCAAGCTCACCCCATGTATACGGACTACGAAAACCTTAAACTCACAGCCATTTTACTACTGAACTATCTATTATCACTAGAGGCACCACTACTGTATCCTGTCTTACTTGTACTATTGTCACCTTTATCTTGTATTATGCCTAGGGATCATGTAACGATACACTCAACTCACGATTCGATACGATTTATGATACTGGGGTCACGATATGATTCTCACGATTTTTTAACAAAGGTTATGACTGAAAGATTATTTTGCAGAGTGCACTGTCGTTGCCCCATGCTGGCTCTCTGTGTTTTGTGTTTTGTGTGGTTTGGTAACCCTAGATGATCTTCGTGACATTTCACACAGATCGTAAAATACTACTGAAATACCCTCGCTCGTAATGCCTCTTCTCTTCAAATCTCCTCAGCTACATGCTTTGAATTACCGTAATAACCATATATGTTTTTTTATATGTTTTTATATGTTTATATGTTTTTATATGTTATGCAAACAGACTGAAGCTTAGCTTCTACCCCAGGGCCATCCAGGCCCTGAACACAGCAAAGACCTAGGTTCTGGGCCCTGGACAGTCTGGACGGATTGATGGCAGCTGCTGGATTGAAAAAATCAGGTGTAGTGCTGAGGCACAAATGTGTACATTTCAAGCCTGCAAACTGCGACACTTTAAATGAATGTGCACTATGCACTATGCACTATGTGCAATATGACAACCCTAGTCGTTTTATCTGTACAGTATAGTATAGTGGATAGTGTACATAGCCTTTATTTATGTAAACTAGCTCCTTTCCCTTCTTGTTTTTTTGTAGTTTTTTTTTCTCTTTCCTAGCACCAGGGGAGCCCCCCCTCCCAAATTTCGTTGTTTGGTACCTGTACTATAGCAATGACAATAAAGACCATTCATTCATTCATTTATTTATTCATTCATTCGTTCATTCATTCATGTTTAGAAAGTGCAGCTTCTCCGTGATTCATTTTTAATTTCACCAATTTGAATCGTCTCATCATATTTGTATCGATAATTAACTGTCTCACGATGCATCGTTACATCCCTAATTGTGCCTATTATTTTTTGTCTGTTATGTCCTGTACTACTGTCACTTTCTATCTTGAATTATGTGACATGTGACATAACAATAAACTTGAAACTTGAAACATGAAACTCGTATTGCTGAGCTCAAGAGCTGAGAGTCAATGGACCTGGCTCACTAAAAAGACTAAGAAATTCCCATCACTATTCTGATTGTTCAATGTCCCCCAGTTAAAGGCTGGTGGTGGGGTCAGACAGGTCATAACACTTAGTTTAGTTAAAAATAAAAATAAAATTAAAAAAAAGAGAGAGAGAAAGATGAAACGTACAGTGTATGTATGGCATGAGAATGTGGAAATATATTTCATAATTTATGTTTTGAAGACACACAAATTGTATTGCCAATGAATATTAGGTTATAAAATACAACATTTGTGACTTAATACAGATCCAGATAATTGTGTTGGTTGAACAGATCCAGATCCAGATAATTACCCGACTTCCAACTACAGTATTTAAATTAGGAGCTTTAAATACTTTTTTTGCCCCCCCAAAAAAGCTTCCATCCTAAAATAAATGCAAAATGGTACTTGCTGGCCAGACCCCAGGTGGTACTTTGGGGGGACGGATTTATCAAATGTCAACCACTCATGTTTAGTATTTGGCCAACAATACATTCCATGCAATAGGTCTGGGACCCATTGAACCCAACAGACGCGTGGGTGTCTTCTCTGGTGATGTTCTGCCAGGCCTGTCCCATATCCAGTTGTTTGTTTTGACGTCTTTCTGCTTAAAACCTTATCACCAGGAAATGACATGCCTGACTTGGATTGGATTTCAACTCCAGCAGACAAGATGTTTCTGTCCACTTCAGAATACTACATTCCTCTGTTGCCGTCAGCAGTTACAATCATCAATTCGTGACGTTAGAATTATAAGGTTCTATCTCCATTTTTGGTCAAAATGTAGTTTTTTTACATAATCTGATCCATTAGGTGTTTATTAATGCCTGTATGGTTTTGAGTTAGTAATTCATAAAATACTACGGTTCCATCTCACAAAACATAATGGAATGTAAAAACTTTGACGCTCAATATCTCTGAACTACCCTAAACGGAGATAGAACCTTATCATTCTAAGCTCACGAATTAAAGGTCCCATGTTATGAAAAACTCACCTGTTCACTTGTGCTATACATTTGGGTCTCTGAAGACCCCACTAACACAGAAACGGTATAATAAAGCAATTCAGTCCGTTTTTTTGTGGGCTGCTTCTGACATGAGCTTCAACAAGCCATTCTGATTAGCTACCCCTCCCACGCAAGATGGGCTCTCAGTACAATTATACTGTTCCCCATTGGAGTATCTCCACCCATGGCAGTACTATCAGTATGTTTTATTGGAGAACTGGGGCAATTGCTGAGAGTTAAACATTTTTCTCATATTCCGTAATAGAGACATTTAGTTACTTCAGGAGTCTACGTCTCATCCAAGTAATCTGCGTGTAGGCATAGCATACATATAAGCATACATGTAACACACATGTGTGTACATACTTAGTCATAATTTAGACCTAGTCATGTTAGTTCCTGTTTCCAAAGGTCGTTTAGCTTTGACACAAACTTGCAGTGCGAGATTGGTCAGTCAGTAGTCCTAACATTGATGTAACAAGTCATTTATAGGCATATAATAGTTGTTTTCATGTACGCCTGTGGCTTTCCATTCAGAGGGCAAATACTACTGGAGAATTGTTTTGCAATTGCGGCCATTCTAAAGTTGGCTTGTCAAGGGAAATGCACAACAATGTATTGGCTGAGGTCTAGTAAACAGATGAATGTATAATTACAGGTAGCGTCACTCATAGGCTATGCGGTTGCTATTACAATGAACAAAAATATAAATGCAACACTTTCGTTTTTGCTCAAATTTTAGACGAGTTGAAATCAGAAGACTTTTTCCCACACAAAAGGCGTATTTCTCTCAAATTGTGTTCACAAATGTTTTTAAAATCTGTGTTAGTGAGCACTTCTCCTTTGCTGAGATAATCCATCCACCTGACAGGTGTGGCATATCCAGATGCTGATTAGACAGCATGATTATTGCACAGATGTGCCTGAGGCTGGTCACAATAAAAGGCCACTCTAAAATGTGCACAGCACAACGATGTCACAAGTTGGATTGGAA
>NC_137692.1:16443027-16445527 GCF_963989245.1 Nansenia antarctica | reverse complement strand
CTTTGTCTCTTAGTCTTCTGGCACTGCATCTACATCTACTCCATTCCTCTCTCCCCCTCCATCGCTCTGTCCCCCTGGTCCCCTGGCACAACAGGCCTCTTCTATCTCCATCCCTCCATCCCTTCTTTAATAAATGAGCGTTGGTGGTAATTGCCTAGTCTGTGACGAGGCCATTACTCATTCAGATGTCCAATAAAGCCAGAGAGAGGGGGCCGCGAGCCCCCCGAAGGCTCAGCCGGCACATGTTGATCCATAACATTGATTTCCTCCCCTCCCTCGAAACTCAATTTTTCATATTCAATGAGCGACTTGTAGATTGCGTCAGTCGATAGAGATACGTCTCAATTAAGAGCAGTTCAGAGGCAGGGGTAGGGGGTAGGCAATCTCTTCATCGACGGACGGTGGGAGGGGGCTGAGCGAGGAGTGAGAAAACAGCGTGCACTGAAAGAGGAAAACATTTCCTGACTTTGAAACTTGAAATGTGTTTATGGTATTAATTAATAAATGAGTTATACGGCTGTGGTTTAGCTTTTCATCTCACAAACTGTACAGACCGTCGTCGATTCCACACAGGACTTGGAGAGATACTTCACCCAAATCACATAATCAGATATTTGGTTCAAGTAATTGAGTAATTTTTTAAGAATTTGAGATATTCATAATTTCAAGCATACTACCATTAGTTTGATGAACAGAACCAACGTGTTTATTAAGATAAGTCTATCCTTGTCCATATACTTGCCATACTACCATTAGTTTGATGAACAGAACCAACGTGTTTATTAAGATAAGTCGATCCTTGTCCATATACTTGTTTCAGGGTACGGAACCAAAAGTAAGTGATTTTCTAATTTGAATGAATGATCCCTTTAACACAGCAACCCAAACGCTTTGGGTAGAAGGTACCCTCACAGGTCTAGGGGTCAGCTTTACCCTGTTACAAACCTGACCTTGACGATCAGTGGGTAAAACACAACTCTGACCTTAGACCAGTGTCTATAAGGACACTATTCATCTCCTGGCCAGGAGCAGGCTGGGCAGCCTTAGGAGCCCAGGCAGCTGATGAGATGTGGTTTCCTCTAGCTCTCCTGCCAAACTCCCCGAAGTACCTGAGGGAAAACAGACCAGCCTGGGAAAGAAGGGAATGGGCCTGGGGAGGGTGTGTGTGTGTGTGTGTGTGTGTGTGTGCGTGTGTGTGTGTGTGTGCGTATGTATCTGTGTGTGCGTGCGTATCTGTGTGTGTGTGCGTGCGTGCGTGCGTGCGTGTGTGCGTGCGTGTGTGTGTGTGTGTGTGTGCGTGTGAGAGAGAGAGAGAGAGAGAGAGAGAGAGAGAGAGAGAGAGAGAGGAGAGAGAGAAAAGAGAGGGAGAGAATACAGCCCATAGATAAAAATGTGAGAGACGGTTAATGGTAAAAGGAGAGAACCAACATAGAGACAGCAACAAAGGGAATGGCAAAGGACAGTACAGCACATGCCCTAACCCTGCAGCCAAACATACATTAAAAAAAAGAGCATTGGTTAAATAAAACGAAGGAATGTGACATATTTTATGGGAGGAACGAAGAGAGTAAAAGCACTCTGCTACATAAAATGCATGTGTATATATATTGGATTACAGTGAGTCTAGCTGACTAACCATAAATCTCAGGGATGGGACAGTAAAAAGGCTAGGATGAAAGGGCTGATTTGATTATTTTGACTGATCTACAGTGGAAGAGTTATTTAGCCCCGTGGACAGTCATTGTGGGCAGACATTCTTTACGACATCGTCAGCTTGCTGTTCGTATTAACCGACCAGAACAAAAGAGTGTTCTAGGTGAACGAAAGGATAGTGTGACAGTTGACGGTACACCTGTAAACTATCTCAGCTGAGGAGGGCCGTGTCGGAGTCTATGGCCCCAATCCCAATTCACCCCTTGGCCCTACATTTTAGCCCTACCCCTCCGTTTTGCGCGTTTACGTGTAGGGGTAGGGTGTCCCAATTCTTGTTGGCATGTAGGGGTAGAGCCAAGTGATAGGGCTACATAGCCCTCCAAACAGAGTTTTTTCAGATGCACACTCCAAACGGAGTTATAAACGGAGTGTTATGCGAAATCCCATAATGCCTTGTGAATCATCAGCAAGATACTGGCTATCACATTAGCAACAAAAGACAGCCACAAATGTAATTATTTTCTTCGTTAATAAAGATTTTTAAAATGATGATAACCATCGTATTATCTTAGTTTAATGTAATTTCAATGTATTATAGACCTTCTCTTTATAACATACATTAAATAGCATAACAAAAATTGCTATTATGCCGATGTGTCTAGCTAGCTATCTAACGTTACAACAATGTTTTTAGAGTGATTTGTGCATGATAGTCCCGCATTTTGACATATTTCCATGTTGCATTTCCCCCCTTTGATGGCATATGACTCCCAAAATGTAACTTAAGTCCAGCCGCGAAGTTGTTGTGCATTTGTTACCGTTCCTCTAATATCAGTGCAGACTGGCA
>NC_137692.1:16413027-16438027 GCF_963989245.1 Nansenia antarctica | reverse complement strand
TTGTGAAAACACCACATATTAAATATTAAATCTTTCGAATGTCAGGGTGTGGAAAGGGGGGATGACGACTAACACGCAGGAAAATTAAAAAAAAGTGTTTTGAATTATACAATCCGTGCGTCAGTGACAAATTGAGAGAGGGATTTGTCATAAATCATGAACATGCTGCGCTGCCTAAAGAGGAATTGCTTGGTGAGCAGACATGATTTAGGACAGGGTTCAGGGCTGCAGCTACAGCTGAGCTGCTGGACTAGTTTCTCCTCCTGGGAGAGAGACGGTGACGGAAATACCCACAGAGAGGTTCAAATATCCTTACAGGATTCAAGTCTGAACCTTTTTGGCCAATAATATTATTTTAGATTTAGAATGTATTTCGATTTTTTGTTTTAACAGATTGAAATTGTTTCAGAGAAAGAGGGAATCGTTCAAGGATTTGATTGACAATCGAATTCAAGGAGTGCAAAAGTAGACATTTTGAAATTGGGAAAATATACATTTTACACTTGCATACTATAATGCAAGTGTATGCCATGCAGCATGTTTATATAGAAATGCACTGCTAAGTTGTGCCCTATTGAACTCGACCCTGACATGAATGGGCAATGCTTTTGGGAACGGGAGACTCTGTACAGTGTCTCACAACGTGGGCATGCTCCCTGCTACTTCTCCACCACTCCTCAGACCAAACACACTCTATTGCACACAAAGAGGTGGCCAAATACACAAGCACAGAGACAGGCCCCATCCATCACTGATGCTAAACAAACAAACAGGGCAAACAGAGGCCAACGAGAGGACAGAAACAGCGATGGACGCCGTGCTGTATATGTGGAGGGCCAGTCCAGTCTGCTGCTCATCTCTTGGGTATGTGCATTTTACTGTGTGTGTGTGTGTGTGTGTGTGCGTGTGTGTGTGTGCGTGTGTGTGTGTGTGCGTGTGTGCGTGTGTGTGTGTGCGTGTGTGTGTGTGTTTGTGTGTGTGTGTGTGTGTGTATGTGTGTATGTCTATGTGTGTGCACACGCGCGTGTGTGTATGTGTGGCATTGGTCTCTCACAGAGTGGAGCAAGGTGATTTGACTACAACTTTTGTGTGTCTGTGAGTGTTTGTGGTTACACACATACACACACACACACACACACACACACACACCTGAGTGAGAGCAAGGCCTGAGGACCCCTCATTCCCGCTGCATGGTAGCCCAGTGAGATGGCCTGCCGGGCATAAATCAACAGCACAGTGGAGCTCCCGTGTTTACACAGTGATTAAAACTCACGAGCTGGAGCACTCTGACCAACCCAACAAAAACACTAATGAGAACAACTCTCCTCCCAACAACACACACACCCCACTCCACCCACACACACCCCACACACGCACCACCCTTAAATCCCCCCTTCCAGACCAGTTAATGAGTTAACATCACTACCCTAAGTAGAAGTAGTAAAAATCATTTGAAAAAAAAGATACGTACACCTTCAGATAACATGTGACACGTTCTAGTGCTTTGGTCCTCATATCGGGATCTGATGTAATGATCAGACTTTTCTTTAGAAGAAAATACATTTCCGCATTGTTGACAATCAATGACACATCGCTAGTCCACTAACACAGCTTGTTTTGTGAGCCTGCTAACATTGCGTTGCAGTATTTTGGCTCGACTAGCGAGTTTGTGTTGTGTCTCTCAACAACGTTGAAACGTAGATTCTGTGTTTCAAATGAAAAGTCTGAACGTTTTTGATTGGTCTGCGATATGAGGACCAAAGCATTACAACGTGTCACAAATGTCACCCAGTTCTCAGTTGTCACCAAGAAATTCAACGAGCTCTGTAATAATGTACATTGCTCTGTTCAAACCGAAAATAAGGACTAGTCAACTAAGTGGTCATAATTGAGGATATAATGGAATGGAATGAGTTGGTACTATTTCCAGGTTCAGCAGTAATAAGATAATTGCGCGCTAATGAAGCATCATACTGACAGCAACACGCGTCTATAGGAGGTACAGTTAACCATGAGCTTGTGCGTATGGGGACCAGTTACTATACTGTGTTGTATTCTTTCACATTTTTTTGCTGTCTTTCTTGAGAGCTAAGATGAAATGGTGTCATTCCCATTATTAAGTAACTGTATGTATGATGTTCTCTGGTAACATCTAGCTAAACCTGGTCAATAAAGTTCATCAAAGAAAGAGGCGTAGGGTGGCTTTTCAAATCAGGTATATTGAACTGGTAAAAACTGCAAGACAAACAGCACAAAACATGTTTCAACAGGATGTACACAAACAGTGGTTAGCTAGAAAGTCCGCTTTTTTGGCCTAACAATCTAGCTACAAAATAATAACTAAAAACATAATATTCCCAACAAATGATGACTAATATATAAAGCTACCAATCCAACACTCGATATTTCGTACTTACAACATTGCTTTGTGTAAACCTGAACATGGATGTTGGATGATGAATGGAGAACACGCATAAAGTCTCGGTCTCTCTCTGGCAAAGGACGCACTCCCAAACCGGAAGTAGATTTGCGGTAAACCGGAAGTGGTGTCACTACATCAAATATTAAGAAAATAAATAAAGTGTTGCCGGACAACACAGTATGTAATCATGGAATCACCGTGATAAACACTACAAGGAGGGTGTAGTATGTGGTGACGGTGCCTGATGTAACTGCATGTGTAGCTGACAAGGAAGAGGAACAATATCTATTTGTGTGTTTTTATGGTTGAAATGTTCGAGATAAATAAAGATCAAATCAAATCAAATCAAATATCAACAACAGGACAGCGGAGGTATAATAATAAATAGCTTTTTCAACAAACGACAACAAACAACAAATGCCTTTCGCATTGAGCTGTTAGTAACAGAACACTGCTGCAGAACTAAGTCATCAAGGTCTCTTTGACACTATCTGTGAAAAACAACCCCATTGTCCTTATCTCCTCAGTGCTCACACAAGCTCGACTAACTAACACTCCACTCTGCCGAATTGCCAACCGCTATCTTGCCAAGACACCCTACTGGAGTCCATGCACATTTTCCCACCGTGTTGCACACAGCCTATGACAGATAGTGATGTGAAACCCATAGGCATGTGGAGGCATATCACACAGGGCTCCGAATGAATCGCCCTGATAAATAATTGACTGTACAGGCACCCCCTTAGCCCCGGCTACAGCTCCAACTCCGCACTAAGGCCTCTTTCCTAGTTCCGTCTCGCTAACTATCTGAGAGGAAAATCAAATATTTTGTTTTGAGCTTCGCTAATATCAGCGATTTTTACTCCCTTAATGGCGTTTTTATCGATCTGATCTTTAATGCCTGGCCCATATATTTGATGCTGCTCATTTAAAGTAGCGGTGAATAATAACCGTCTGAGAGAAGGCCATAAAGCAGGGGGAAGGAGGGAGAGAGGGGTGAGAAGAGAGACAGAGAAAGAGAGAGAGAGGACCACAAGAAGGAAGGTGAAGAAAGACCGGGCTGATGGAGAGAGGGAATAGAAGGAGGTCTGAAACATAGATTGTTTAGCATAGAAATTTAATAAATCATTTTTTTAAAATGACAAATATTCTCCGAACTAGCAGACCCAAAACGTCAAAAAACACAAACCTCCCTCCCCAACCCACAAATCGGCACAACACACAAAACCAAGCCCTGCTGTACACATTGTACCACCATCCCCCCATCCCTCCCCTCCTCCTCTTTCTCCCTCTATCCCTCTCTCAGGTCATCAGCGAGAGAAACCACAACAAAGGGCCGTTGCTGGAGTGACCTTGGCTGTGACATCATGTGCCGGCAGAAAGAAATGAAGCCATTAGACTGAGGCAGGGCCGAGCCATAAATCAGGCCCTTTCCAATAAGCTGCCTTAATGGTCATCCATCACCGAGCGCCGGGGAACAGGGTGAGAATGCCGCAGAGCAGGGGAGAGAGGGAGAGACTGAGGAGGAAGAGAGAGAGAGAGAGAGAGAGAGAGAGAGAGAGAGAGAGAGAGAGAGAGAGAGAGAGAGAGAGGGAGAAGGGGAGAGGAGGAGCCAAAGCACAGACATAAACAATAATAATCCCCATGCTGATGGCGATGGCCGTGGTCACCCATGCAAGGAGAAGTCAGGAGCACGGTGGGTTTTTTGTTTGTCCAGGGTGGCTGTCGAAAGAGAGGTTGACCGGACTAAAATGGATAAACTCATCACATAGATAGTAGAGTATGTCATAGATCTAAACACAGACATATATGGTACAGCATACATACAGTAGGCTATTGTGATACAATAAATAATGAACTCATGATACATAATGACACGTGATATGATAATGCAATGATGTGAGGTTAGGATACTGAAACTACAACCTAGAATCCATATGCATTTTTTTGCAAGTAGAGCACCTGAACATAATTGTATGTAAATAAAAATGTCATTTGTTGAAGTTAAATCAATGCATTCGAATAGCAATATGTTCAATATGTAAAATAAGTTCAAGTGTGCATAATGTGGTTCGGTCTTTTCAGAGCTGGCACCATATTGAACATGCACATTGGGTAATTAAGATCTTGATTTTATAACTCAGGGTTTTCACAACAATCGCAGAGTCTAAAAGATGACACAAAGACAACAGAAAGAGAGGGAAATAGACAAAAGGGAGGGAAGACAAGTGAGAGAGAGAGAGACGTGCGTGGTGTGCGTGTGTGAGAGAGAGAGAAAGAGAGAGAGAGAGAGAAAGAAAGAGAGAGAGAGAGAGAGAGAGAGAGAGAGAGAGAGAGAGAGAGAGAGAGAGAGAGAGAGACGGAGACAGAGAGAGTGAACAGAAATAGCATAAAGGGACCAGCAAGGCCACATTTCACTACCGAGCGAGCTGTGAGTGAGAACTGTCTCTGTGTGGTGTGAGGTTAAGGTCTCCCCAGAGCTCCGTGGTGGCGGCCAGACCCCGAAAGCCCTCCTAGCCAAGTAGGCCTGAAGGGATTTACTCCACACAGCAGGGATGTCAACAAGACAAGACCAGGCTAGGCAGGCCTTTCTGTGTTCTCCCCATACCACACCAGCCTCACGCTGAAAACCTCGCTCTGACTTATGACGTTTACAACCTGTAATTATGGCTCAGGATTTTCACTTTCTTTCTTATGGTTTCTTCCATTCTCTCTCTCTTTCTCTTTCTTTCTCTCTCTCTCTCTCTCTCTCTCTCTCTCTCTCTTTCTTTCTCTCTCTCTCTCTCTCTCTCTCTCTCAATCTCTCACTCTCACTCTTTCTATCTCGATCTCTCAGTAGTGCAGGGTCCAAGAAAAACTACACCAGAATTCACTGTGCCTGCCTCCCTTCTCATATGACCTCTGTGAATGTAAGATGAGAAATGATGTGTGCGGTACGTTTCTGCTTTTAGATTTCCTTAGGAGAGGCCAAAGGAGTTTTCTTTACGTTGTAAGTGAGGCGTTATCCATCATTCCAATGACCTCGGTAATAAGGATTATAAGAGCAAAAGTGCAAGAATTGAGTATGTGACTGACAGCATTACAAGAACCCTTCAGATTATTTGTATAAAGTGTGTGTGTGTGTGTGTGTGTGTGTGTGTACGTGTGTGTGTGTGTGTGTGTTCCAGTGTGTGTTCAAGTGTGTATACATTAGCTCAGTGGGCACTATGTTATTCATGGTGGCCAATCCCTGGTCTAGTTTTTTGGTCCTATCGTGCGTTCCTTCACTGCTTCCTCTCCCTTCCCACTCTCTCTCCATCTTGCTCTCTCTCTCTCTCTCTCCCTCTCTCTCCTTCCCCCCTGTGCCAAAGCGCTGGTGTTGGTCACATCTCTCCCTGTTATTCCTTCCCCAGAGTAATGG
This sequence comes from Nansenia antarctica, assembly GCF_963989245.1. NCBI lineage: Eukaryota > Metazoa > Chordata > Actinopteri > Argentiniformes > Microstomatidae > Nansenia > Nansenia antarctica. The sequence continues at coordinate 16,432,205 of NC_137692.1, read as the reverse complement.
CCTCCATGGCCTCCTCTCAGCTGGTCCGCAGCCCATATGGTCCGACTCCTGTTGTTATTATTGTTGTTTGGCTACTTGGCTCACTTGACGTGCGGACCCATGACAGTGTCCAGGACCTGGTCCAAGTCTGTACGGTGACAGAGATGGTGTGTGTGTGTGTGTGTGTGTGTGTGTGTGTGTGTCTGTGTGTGTGTGCGTGTGCCTGCGTATGTGTGGCATTGGTGGCAGCAGTGGGGTTAAAGGGGGGGAGGGAGGGGGGGGGGGGGGACAGTGCGAAAAAGCCAGGCCCCTGACAGGCTTTACACAGCCTGATGCAGATGGGCAGCCACCCACACTGCCACTGTCACACGCGGATAGACACGCCACGTGAGCAAACATGGAGGGGCCTAAACATGACCACACACACACACACACACACACACACACACACACATACACATTTTCACAAATACGGCTTTGAACAAAAATAACATGTGGCAGTAATGGCTGAGTATCTTTTTTTTTTTTTTTTTTTTAGATTGTTCCTCTTAATGACTAATCTACCCCATGTCTCAATCACTGTCACAATGTACTTATGCATAACCAGAATACATCGCTCACTTTGTCTTGTCACACTCTGACAAGGTACAAGGACATATTTTTCTCCACTTTCCCCTCTGCCACTTGGCAACCGTAATAACATAACAACCTCTCTTTATGAAAAGTGACTTGAGCCACACTCGTGTTGCCTTTGGAACATGCAGCCCAGCACACTCATGGTCTCCAAACCTCCCCTCTGGTTCATGTGTCCTATGCCCTCTCAAAAAACTCCTCCGAAACACTTTGGTTTTTCATCGCTAGTAGAAATGTATACAGGGAGACATTTATCATAGGAGTGGTCTGCCACTGGAGACTGTTAGCAGTCATTCCACAGACCCCGGCTATGGAAAAAACAGGAGAAAAGGACCAAGGTGTAAGAGGATGGTATTTACATGTACATTTGCATTCACTGCTGTCAAGGAATAGAACTAACCCCCAGGTGACTGAGGAGAGAGTGGCTAGAAAGGTCATTGTCAGACTCACCTCTTTATGTTGTTTATAGTTAGTTTCTGTTGTTAGCTTAAGTTGTTAGGGCAATATTAGCTTATGGTAGCTTATGTGTAAGTCAGCTTCATCAAAAATGAAGACCTTTTATACTAAATAAGAATTGAAAAGTGTTCCTTGCAGTAACAAAACGACGCATGTTCGGAATGCAGAGAAATCAGTCTTCTTTGAGCATAAGACACAGAAACTCTACCGCTACAATCACTATTGTATTATTTTATGTCAGATATATTGACATACATCATCTAAGTGCTGCCGTCAATAGCATCACTGTGGAAAGGGAAACAAACGTAATAAAGTTGAATCCTATCGAAGCTTTCCGAAGACAGAGGAGAGAGAGGTCACAAATCAGTCAAATTAACACCCATTGAACATTTTTCTGTAACTGGCACTCAAAATACTAAAACGGCATCAACAGTGTTTTTCAAGACGTTAGAGAGAAAAGTGGCTTGTGAACTAAATTAATGCAAAAGGCTTGCACTGTTTGACTGTGAGATGTGATGCTCATTTCCGTCAGTTAATGTGTTAGATTACATAATTACTTTTTCCTACAAAGAACTGCAGCTGTGATAATTTCCCTTTAATTACATTAGCTAACACATTTCTTAAATTTAAATAATTCCCCCAAATAACATATCTTATCTCCAGAGATGCAGATGGCAATGATTCAATTACAGAGTGATGGGGGGGGTGAAAACATGGCTGAATGATGGGAGAGGTTGGCTCTCTCTCGTCTCTTCTGAGCTTTTATCCCAAACCTCTTTGCCCCAGTTTCTGTCTTTTATTTTTTTATCCCTCATCAAACACTCACCATTGTCTCCTAGGATGCCACTAGGGGAAAGATACAGTTTTATTACTGTTAATCCCTGCCTTTCGTCTCTATACACCCACCCACTATTTCTCTCCCGACCTCCCTCTTTCACTATCTATGCAGAAAATGGCATCCCCCTTGCAAATTATTTTCCTACCCACCTCCACCCAAGTTCACATAAAACATTCTGTTTTCAGGCCAAGTTCAGATTCTGGACCCTTTGGAAACCGCCAGCCCCCCCTGTCCCCTCTCAGGACCCAAAATGGCGTCCATAAATCAATAAACTAGATGTAATCTGCGGTGTCCAGAATGCAAGGGGCGAAGCTGTGGAGCATAATGCGACTGGTTCTCCATTGTCATTCAGACACAGGCAGTGGTGGAGAGAGAGGCTTGCCTGCGTCTGATAAGAACCCTGCTCAGAGTGAGCCATAAATCACAGACACTGCGACCCGCTACTCTACTGAAATCACAGATAGGGGGATGGCGGTGGGGGGGGTGGGGGGGTGGGGGGGGGGCTGGCTTGATAGAGCAGAGAGATGGAGAGAGGGGTAGTAAGAGTGGGGAGAAGGAAGGTGATGAGAATTACAGAGAGGAGGAGGGAGAGGGAGAAAGAAAGGCTGGGTGGCTGCATGAGGGAGGGGGAAAGGGGGTGAGATGGGGTGTGGGGGTGTGGGGGGGGGTGTGTGTGTGTGTGTGGGGGGGTGATAGATCTGCAATTTACTCCCCTATCTCATCTGGCAAGAAGTTTCTCGACACAAAGGGCTGACCTTCAGCGAATAAACACCTCAATATCCCAGAGAGCCATGCTTGCCTGGGCTGCATGTCAATGTGGGGCTGTGCTCAGGGCTATACCTTCCAGTAGTTCCGACCATCGGAACACTACCCTAAACCTTCCAGTTTACCTCCGTCTGAACACTACCCTACAGGCCCACTGACCTCTGGAAAGGACTTGAATTGAAAAATCCCTTGTGAGCACTCTCTAGTTTCCCCATTAAAACACACATAACCTACCCTACCACTTACACAATACAGATTACCGTACCTGCGAGGAATAACATACCGTAGGGCATGTGTTTGCGTTAATAGAAGACCTGTTTGGTAGTGTCATCGTGTCTCTGTGACAGTAACTCAACTGTCGGCTTCACACTCCCAATGAAAGCGTCGCCATGTTATGTGGTCCGGGCAAATTTTGGGTGTGTAATCGCAACCTGATTGCCTTTGCATTTGACTGTAGTGTCTCACACCGAGTGAGACTTATTTGCTCATGCTAGCTATCCCATTCTACGTAGCTTTAGCCATTGTTATCCTCTCCCTCTAATCACCCCCCACACCACCCCGGCCCTCGAGTGGCAGCTCTCACTCTCGCCCCTTGGCCCTATTCAGCATCTCTCTCTCTCTCTCTCTTATTCCTTATTCATATGTTAAACCCCTTGGCGGCCCCCTTTGGCCAAACACTCTGTGTGCAATGGATGTTAACACGTGTAATCCCCCCATTAATGTATACACGGCGCCGCCGTCTCCACGGACGCCCACTCTCCTCGGGGATTAGCCTTGGGAGATTGGAGGGCTGGTGGGTAATGGTTCAGAGAGAGAGAGAGAGAGAGGCTCTCCTCACTTTTCAAAGGGCCCCCCTCTTGACGCTCCGGTAGTGGGTCGTTACTGGAGGGTAAGTATCCACGGCTCTAGTCTGGCTCTCGACGTGTCTAGACGTGATGTTGAGGATGCGAGGTAAACCACGACCTTAGCACACCAGACGTTCTAGTGTCTGGTTTAGAACCTCGTGCTGTCTGACAGTACCAAACCTACTACAGTAGACATCTGACACATCTGACACAGATTACAGTCGATCGGTCGGAGGCTATGCGACAATACACTCCGGTTTGTAGTGTGTGTGTGTGTGTGTGGGGTGTGTGTGAGTGTGTGTGTGTGTGTGTGTGTGGTGTGTGTGTGTGCGTGTGCGTGCGTGTGTGAGTGTGTCTGTGTGTGTGTGTGTGTGAGCACCGACACACTGAACACATAGCATTGTCGACCAACTTCATCCCAAATTAATTGGCTTTAGGGAGTATCTGACTAAAACACACTGCACCAAAAATCCTTAATTTGTACACCGAAAAACTGACAACAATGGGAAAACCTATACCGGTTCACCGAATATGTGTAGGAAACATATGCTGTTACATGGCATCAACAGGGTATGGGAGTCAAACAAATGTGTTAATTGCAGTAGCCCTTTCATACCTTGCCAAGTTGGTCATAGATGAAAGCTTGAGCATCATCTCCTATGAAAAAAACACCCCGGCTGGCTAAAACCCATGGTTACGTCATGTCTGGGGAGAGGCTGTTTTGGGTTTGGCTCTCGGAGCACTAGACCTGCATGCACGCCTCATTGGGTTTCACGTTGTGTGTTCTAATCCACCCAGAGACAGTCAAAGGAAACCTAAGATGAAGGACCTTGAGATGCTTTGCGACATTTTAGTGCAGCGCTCCTTTTGGCCCGGTTTCAAAGCATCGGCTTTGGCCTAAATGGAGATTATGATTTGCTGCTCCTTTGTCATTTTCGGTCCGTCGGGACTGTAGATGGAAAGTTTTTTCCAACTGAACACAGTGATGAATGATAAATGCACATGTTTATTTTGTAAGTTGACTACAGAAAATGCATTATTTAATTTGTATTGACAAGACATTTTATCGAAATGTATATATATACTAATATAGATGACATTGTTTTTATAAAACGTGTTGGCCGTTAATTACGCTAAATTATACTACTAATAGAAATATCTAGGCCTAGTCGCTCTCAATTTACTTTATTGCAGCTGCACTGCTAAATCCAATGAAACACAAGACGTCATCAACAGTATGTGAGTTTCACTCCCTCCGCCTGCCAGATCCCTTCCATCTTCCCTCTCTGGAAATCTGAAATTAGCTGAAACATAAGGACAATTACAAAAAGGCCTAGTATAAAGACCAGGGAGACTGGGAAAATAAACCGATCACAGCTCCCCCGAAAAAATCTGGTTTACTTTACAAAGCCTGTCTGAACTCTTGCCAACATTTCCCATCTAGATAATTCGTGCCTGCGCAGTTTCATGTTTGCACCTTGAAATCGCCGGATGATCAAGGGGGAAGACTCCCGTCCGCCGCATTCCCCCCTTTGTTCTGGGAGGAGATGGTCGGCTAGGCATCACACCTCGAATGTAACATTAGAAATATCTAATTGGGTGAAAATATGTAGGTTGGGTTGTTTGAAGCTTTTTTTCTTTCTACCACTCTTCAACAAGCGAAGTCTGCAGGGCTATGCTTCTGCTGTCTGTCTATTGAGTCTGGGTCCAGCTCTTTCTCCAAATGTCCCCCCCCCCCCCCCCCCCCCCCAAGCCCACTGACTGTTGAGGCATTTTACAGCTTTTCTCATTACTGCATTTTCCAAACAGTATGTGAGGGGCGTTGGGGCATGGTTGAATTATTCAGGGTTGTACTGGGGATAACCCCGGCGGAGAACGCTGTGTTTTAGTGAGCTGGGAGGCAGTCCTGCGAGGGACATCAGAAGGCCGCAGAGTCCAAATGTAAACCCTCTTTTATAAGGCTGGGGAATGAGGGATGGAAAACAAGCTGCAGACGAAAGGTTTATTTAGTATAACAGACAGTATGTAAACCCCAGGCCAGCAAACATTTGGGTCCTATTTGATCATAACTGATCATCGGTTCTTAGCAACCCCTTATTCTTGTTTCGCTGTGAGAAAGCTTGTTTGACATGATATGAATTGGACTTAACGTTTTATTTTACATTTCCATGTAACATTTACTTTGTCATGGAGATAAATGTAAATGTGCATTTTTTGCTAGGGAAAATATTGGATTTGGCATATCATCAGTAACCCTTCTACCCATTCATGATTGAATAGTGCCCTTGGACTTACTGTATGCTTTGAGGTGTGTATAAGTGTATGATTTCAGAGGCTGGCACACAGAAACCACAGTGTGTACCAAAATGTACTTTTGGAATGTTCTATATGTTCTGCATATGGCCTTAGAGCTTAATGTTGTGTATACGTCCTCTGATCTTGCTTCAGCACAGGAGCCTTGATACTACCACACCATGATTAAATCAACTACACTGCGTCTTCCCCTTGAAAGATAAATCGTCTCCCAACCATGACAGATCCATTATTTACACGTTCAAAAAGCAGCACATTAAGGTTTAGAGGAAACCTACTGATTGCCCCCTTGTTGTTTGGGATAATATTGTTCAGTCATTCATCATGGCACAGTCAACTTCGTTTCTCCCCAGCATGACCGACTGTAACTCTTATATTTTTCATTATTCTACCATACTAACTACATTTATGTCCATCACGATGGATTCCGGAACGGTTTTAAAACCTTACAACCAGATTTGAAGTGTTTCAATGCAAATAAATCGACTGAGTAAGAATAGATGGACAGTAGCTTTTAAATATTGTCTATGGAGCTCTATGGAAATCACCAGCACTTTCACGGGGCATCTATCACCACACTTGTTTTCTCTCTCACTTCATTTCGGCACCAGCGGGTGATGGTGGCAGAGAGCGGAGGCCCTCTGAGTTCCAATAAGGCTGGCACAACGTGGCTCTGCTCTATTTATATCCCACAATGCCACAGCCACAGTGGTGGCATCTGTCTGCTTAAGCACACAGACCACCCCCCTACTCACCTCTCCTCCCCTATCCCCGATCTCCTCCTGTCCCTCTCACTCAGGTGGTGGGCCACAGCCTTGCTGTAGAACAGACACACAGCTTGGTTTACATTTACATTTTACATTTTTGGCATTTAGCAGACGCCTTATTCCAAAGCGACTTACAATCAATACATTTGGATACTAAGCAAGTGAATCATCAATCCACCAGTCGTAGCAGGAAGAGTAATCCAGCTCAGGCCCGGGGCCATTGATAGAAACAGTACAAGGGGGGCAATAGAAGTTTTTAGGGACACAGTAGAGGAAAAGCGGGTGCCTTCAGGAGACGCAGTGCTGAGGGGCAGAAGATGTCTCAGGAAGAGTGCTTGGTAGAGTGCAGATAAACTGTTGGCAGTTGCCACATACCATGCAAACTGTTTACAACTCTTCAGACTTTATCGTTGAATCTGAATAATATCATACTATTGGCTATTAGTCTGAATCTGCATGTAACCGATTTGATATTTCATCGAATAAGCATTCACTCAAATCAGACAAATTAGACCCATAGAAATAAGCTATATAATTATGTTTCAGAAATGTCCTTCTTCAACCATTCTTACCATTTCCGTCCGGCATAATCAGCTTTTTTCACATGATGTGTGAAATCTAGATATTTGTGTGAGACATCCCTTCTACCTATGGATGTCATTAGGGATGGTTAGCTGGGGTGCTGTAACACAAAATAGGACAGGTTCAATAAAAAAGCAACCATTTTCATCATTGCTCATAATATAATTATATTATAGTTTTGTTTCTTCTAGCGGTCAATATCATCTTTGCAAAAGCTATGGAAGGGCTAGCTAGTGAAACACTTGTGATACTCCAATGGCAGAGGACTCTTTGTTAGCATTTATGACAAACTCTGAAAATGAGAGACAATTATGACAACTGTCCGGCCCGCTCATGGACCTCGCGTTTCATTAATTTCACTTGGCTTTAATTGATCCTTATTTCCCCTGATTACGAACATAATTAAACACCAGAAAGTCGTTGGTACCATGAGCCATCTGCCAGGGTGGATGGGCACCATCAGGGTGGGCATACGGGTGGAGTGGTACCGGGGAATACTCTGCCAAAACCAGGGCCTCAAAACGCCCACTCTCATTTATACACACAAGGTCAGATTTTTCATTATCAATCTTAAAATACTGACACACCAAAAATCATTGTATTAACATAACCTAGTGTATGTTTCAACAGGGGAAATCTTTACTGCATATTACAATTTGTTTGAAATGTTTTAATAGAGTGCTACCAATAGCACAAGAAATCTACCAATGTATACCAATGAAATCTATCAATGTATACCAATGGAGCTTCATTGATGTTGAGAAAAAAGTTGTGGCTTTTCCGTTTACAACTTGACCTAATTTTGTTATTCTTATTTATATCATTATGTCTTTTCTACAGGTAAGGCAAGTAAGAACATGTCCATGGCCATCATTTTGTGGCTAACCTTTGCAGTTCAGTACATATTTACGTCCATAAACCCATGAGAGCAGACTTTTCCTTTATGTTTTGTAATTAATTTCTCAAATTACACCATAATGTCAACCATCATCTTTGCCAAAATCCCCTCTTCTTGTGTTTATCCTAAGTGCTGGCTTATTTGATTACCCCAGCCCTGTTTAATGGCCTTGCAGTATGGAGTTAAGCCTATTTGGCTAAAATCCCCAAAGAAGACTTCATTACAAGGGAGAATTAGCACTATCAACTTTTGACCTCCGCAAATTGAATAAGTTGAGCTGGTCAGAGACTGAGGGTAGGTAAGCCCTAATTTAGGTCCTTGAGTAGGGGCTATACTACCAACATATGGCTTGGATCGACTCGGTCTTGACTACGCAACTGCCTCAAAGCCTAAACAAAGCATCCTATGCGATCAATTTCAATCATATCTCAACAAAGGCAAACAAACGAAGAAAAGATAAAAACATGATAATGTGATAGGTCTATGACCCTTTTTCCAGGAAGCAGTATACACGATCAGTATACATGATTCCAAGGAGACCCCTTTTAGACAAAGCAGTTCCACCATGGGCTGATGAAAAAAGATTCAGCCTCGGATCAAAGATATCAATAATCACTCGGCCAAAAGGCCACACTCACATGATGAAAAAAGACGCCATTAAAAACATCTACTTTACATTCGGATTTTCTGGGGATTATGTCCCTGCATTAGATTTATATTCATTCCTATTTTTATTGTCCCCGGCTCCGTGCGGCTCAAATCGAGTTATGAACTTAATCAATCCATGCTCCGCCGCATTGACCGTTTTATGATTGGCCGGGGTTAGGCGTTTTTTATTGACCCGATAACCTTAGATGAAAATGGCTGTCCATTCAACTGCGAGGGGAACGTGGACAGGGTGGATACATAGAAGGCCTACACTTTTTCCTCCCTTTCTCTCTCTCTCTCTCTCGCTCTCTCTCTCCCTCTCTCTCTCTTTCTCTCTCTCTCTCTCTTTCTCTCTCCCTCCCTCCCTCCCTTCGAGAAGCACCTACTGGTTAGAAGGATCATAAATGAGAGCTGACATTAACTAATTTCTTCCGGTGTGTTCTCCGATCCCTTCCCTACTGTATCATTGAGTGATGAGTAGAGAAGTCCTTAAAGTGAGCTGGATGAAAGTCAGTGGAGGATAGCGGGGGGGTTGATTCAAGAAGAAGGTTGATGGATGGGGTGGGAGGTTCACATTCTCTCATTCTTTGTGGCCTCTGCGTTCTTCTGGCGTTGGGGAGGAGGAGAGAGAGACGTGTGTTCCTGGCCTCCTGAAGGCAACAAGGAGCTGTTTCTACAGCTGCATGCTGAGTAGACTCACCTTTAGAGACAAAGCATCGGTCTGCAGCAGAGATGGATCATGGAGCACCAGTGTCTACTAGAATGTACTAACCCTAAGCCAGTACATTAGAAGAAGTGATGCAAGACACAAAGTGAACTGTTTGACGTTTAGAAACGAAGAGTATAACAATCGATGGGGGTGACTGATTGAGACCGCGCTGAGCTCTTAATGCTCTGATCAATTTCTATCCGAAATTGCCCTCGTGAAACTCTTAACTCCTTCTTTCACAAAATAGCTCCTCGCAGTCTCAGTCCCCAGCCCATATTACAGTATTAACAGACACCTGCAGCGGGCGGTCTAGTCTGCGCAGTATTAACACATATGGCTTTAGTGTCGGTTAGATCATTAGTTCCATTATGTCATTACGAGCCAGCCAAAGCAAGGTCTGTTCGTTAGTCACATTAAAGAGTTAACACTTTCTGACTCCTCTCCCCCGATGGTCTGACACGTTCACGGTCGACACATCACTCCCAACCCATAATTAGGAAAATTGCTCTTAACAGGGCCGCCGTTTAGTAATGGTCTCATGTCTTCCATTTCGCCCCGACGACGAGTAAACTACAAGAAGATGTCCCCATTAGCTCTTCTCACCGAGGCTAACCCTCTGAACCCATCCGACTTGGTCTTATCCAACCACCCCTCTCATAATGGTCTTAATGAGCCAAACCGTGGCCTGTTTCACCCCCTTACAGGTCTTTAACATATTTTTGGCGACCTTTGATCGGGCAGCTATCATTTTGGATTTTTCTTTTCTTTTTGGGGGGGGTTGGTGTGGTGGTAGGTCTGGAAGGCAACTGTGGGCCGTGACGTTAAAGAATGGTGAGGTGGCCCGTTTGAGAATAACACACCCCACGTTCGTTTACGACCCCCCCCCCCACCCCCCCCCCCCCCCCCCCCCTATCCCTTATCCTGACCAAATTAAATTGAAACCAGATGGAGCAGGGCCTGGACTGTGCGTTGTGTCAGATTGTCATGGCGCATTAACCATGATTTCACATTGGGACGGTCTGGCCTGGCTGGAAAAAAAGAGAGAGGGGGAGAGAGGGAAGAGAGAGAGAGAGAGAGAGAGAGAGAGAGAGAGAGAGAGAGAGAGAGAGAGAGAGAGAGAGAGAGAGAGGGAGAAATAAATAGAGAGAGGAAGCAGTGAAGGAACGAAGAGGAGGACAGACGAGTAAGGGTCCTTCTGCCAAAAGATCAATCCAGCGGGGACAGCTGGCACAGACTGGTGGTATGAATGGTTTTAGAAAATAAGAACGTCTCTGGAACTAATCATTTCTGAATACTGAAGGACTTTCGATGAACATTGAACCATCACATGAAGGCACCATTTCCCCAGCGACGTCGTGCGAGTGTTTTTTGACCATCTACTACAGTATTCCAGTGCTGTTGAGAAAACATTTTCCTAAATGTTACCATGCAACCAAATCCTAACCAGAATATTCAACATTTCCTAACATTATGAGAATATACGCCTTGATAGCTGTGACGGTGTGGGAACATTTATCACCCTCGTCCAAAGAGCAGCGCTTCACTTAACCTCTCAGGGGATGGAATTACAAGTTTGACTTCAACCGCCGATAGATAAAATCTCTGCAGGTGTCATTACCCTTGTGTATAATTGACAGACGCATTAACATGTCATTAACACATAAGCTTAGACTTATATTTGAACCTTTTAATGAGGCCATCTTTCAACATTAACAGATTTGTTATCCTCGGTAATGACTGAGGTGTCTTTGGCCGTCGCTTCAGGTCAAGGTAAAGAAAGCTCAGTCAGCATAATGTGGGGTTTTTCTCTTTAATGAGGTGAATGGGGGAGGTCCTATAGGGCAGGTACAGGGAGAGAGGAATAGATGACTGCCTTCAGTCGAGAGGGCTTTGGGGATCTTAAGAGAAAGGAGAGGACACGAGGATAGGAAAAGAAGAAGCCACTTTAGACTATTGAGATTAACAGTGCATTGGCTTCGGTATTCAATTCAAAACTGGAAACCAGGTTTCGGGATAAATTCCCTCGATAAAACATCCCTAGTCTTGCATGTTTGAATGAATGTAGCTAACAAAATAACAAAAGAATAAACAATGAACAAGTAACACAACAAATATTTGTGTATATTAAAAAATGTCTAATCTAATTTCATTGGATTTTTTTTTGATTTTTTTTATGAATACTCATACTGTAAATGTGCATTGTTATGGCACAGGGAACATGGTTTCTATATTTCTGCAGTGCAGGTTTACTGCAGTGGCAGGTTTGAACCCACAGCTGCCCAGGAGTCATCACATTAGCAACACCATAAAATAATGTTGTGACTTCTCACGATTCAGACAACTGTGTTCGAAAAATCCACCTTGTTTACCTCTACGCCCTGAATTACAGCCTACAATTCATCTCCCACAATGTCTCCCTTCTCCTCGGTAGTAGGCGATGATTGATTAGAGCTGGGCTTGGCATGGTGGTGGCTGCAGAGGGCTAGTGTTCCAGAGCTACAGTGCTCAGGGGTTCTCTGATTGGCTTCTGCTCTGGACTCATGGCTCATGGCCTTTCTGGGGGCACAACTCCGTCATTTTTCCCTCTCCCTCTGATGTGAAAAACAGGTAGGTGTGTTTTTTCTTCCCTCCTTCTCCTCTCTGGCCCCTGATGGCCCCCGCCGGTGATGGATTGTATTTTGGTGCTCCGAAACACATTGTTTTCTTTAGCACAGCAGGGTATTCTATTTGCTAGGGGTCTGGGGCCGGTTGAAATATCATGCATATCTATCACTGGAGTTGTGCCACTGAGTGTGTTCCTTTCCAAAAAGGGGGGGAGCGTTTGTAAGTGATGGCTGTGTGGACCTCCTTTGGTCTCGCAGTGGCCCGAAACCCAGTGTAAGGTGAGGACCACAAACAGCTGATGTTGAATAGATCTAACACGAAGGAAGGCGAGATTGAGAAAGCTCTCTACAACTTAGGAGCCCAGGAGTTGGTGGATGGATCCAGCAGGTACAGAGTAAAAATGTAGGTTTTGTCTGGACCGTTTTGGTCGGTAGAGACAGAGGCCACACACGCATCGGAGTTGGAGAGATTTGCGTCAGCTGACAAAAGCGTTTAGTGGTCACAACGCCCAGACTGGAAGAATTGCCGAAGCCAAACTGGCACATCATTCATGGAATGTTGCTGAATGAACTATTACATCTGTAAATTGAGTCACTACGGTATATTCTCGTCATGTAAAATGATATCTGCTTTGACCTTAGTTTCGGGTTGGTTAAAGAAGTACAGAGACAATAAACACATACTTACAGGACTTGAAGGGCCAATATTATCATCTTGTAGAAAAAAAACCTGAGCTAAGGTTTTACAACATTTAAAATGATCGCTAGAAACTTAATCTCCTTCATTAATTTTGTTGCACAGAAACCCACTGTTATACTATCCAGCAGATTGCTCGAGTTTCTTTTTATTGCAATTATCCTAATGGAGACACTGGCAAACAACACCACTGCCGTTCGGTGTTTCCCATCGATGACAACCCTGAACCTAGACGCACTCAGTGGCCGTCCAGTGTGAAGTCCAATGAGACTGTTTGAAAGAAGCTGTTTCATGGCATTTCCTGTGCTCTAACCACCTCTGGAGAGTACATATACACAGGTGCTGATATGTTTTACATGTACTCCTCGGGGGAGAATAGAGGTATTTAAACATAGCTATGACAGCGACGTGATGATGTACACATGCCGCGGATGTTGAAATATATTGGGAGTGATGTGAAATGCAAACAGGGCCCGGTAACTCTGAGACTAAGGTGTTTGGGAAAAGAGGAGATGTAATAGATATACGACTGAATGCAGATATAAAATATATTGTATGTTCTTTGATGTTTTGATGTGCAGTAAATTGTAATGTAAAGTTATAGACTAAACTAAAGAATAGGCCTTATTCATTGCTAACAGACTTTTTGGGGAAGAGTATGTCGCGTCTCTCTCTCTACTCCTTCTCTCACACACACACACACACACACACACACACACACACACACACACACAGAGGGGCCTGGTGTTCCTGTGTGAACAGCAGACGAGGGAGCTGAACTTGTGACCCCTCTGTGGGGCAAGAGGCCCCGGGGGCTGGCTGCAGTATCACAGAGCTGATCCACTCCAGCTTGCCTGCCTGCCTGCCCTGTCCCTGCCTCTCTCCGTGCCTGCCTGCCTCCCCTGCCTATCTGCCTTCCCTGCCTACCCGCATGCCTCCCTCCCCACAGCTGGCACATAACATGCAGTTATGCCCAGCATACAAATGCTCAACAACAGTTCTTGTATTAATACAGTACACAAAAAATAATAATATTTAAATCAGTTACCTTAGAGCCGTAGGCTAAATAGAAAAATAAAACAAAAACTATGAAAATACGGCTTAATGGTAGAACAATGAAAATCACGTAAGATACTGCAAAAGCATATTTTTTTGTGAAACCTCCCTAGTTATACTTTTCTACAAATATAAATGCATGTAAACAGTCTTCTACTCAAAACAATGTACACTGACCCTTGAATGACTGCTTTGTTGTGGACACAGAATGATAGTTTTACACTGGAATTTGTGATATAACAGTTAATAATTTAAATGGGATGTTGGCCTTTAGTGTGTATAAGCTTAACAAAATGACTCTTAATCATATCTGCTATAATTCGGAACAAAATAAAAATAAAATTTAAACACGGACAACCTGCTAAATATGTTTTAACACTTGGCATTACTATTTGAGAATGATTACAATAATCTGAAGAGATCGTTGGTGAAGTAACCATGTTCATAACTATTTGATAATACCAAACTGTTTCTGTTTCATTATTAATGGCTAATTTCATTTCATTTCATTGAAATGATGTATTAGGTTACTACCTGACATTATTATATAAGTACATCCTTTATCATCCTGATCTAATGGTTGACAGAGACAATTAGCAGGTAACTTGCAAAGAGAAAGGTGTGAGGAATCAGCATTGATTAATTACGGAATCTCGTGAGGTACTGCTGGTTTGTACACCTTCAGAAATGCAATTACAGAGATCTTACTGTGGTTGCATTCAATTGTAAAGGAAAACATTTTTTTAAATATTGCTCTAATCTATAATTAATTGTGGAGCAGCCAGGAGAGAGGGAAAAAATGGTGTTACTGTAGTATTTCTTGCATTTAGTTTGGATTCCTCCATTCCTCTCTGCCTGACACACACTGCGGGATCTCCTAGATTACAGGGATAGATCCTGGTACATCAATTGTAGACACACACACAGACACAATGCTGTAGAAGTCCATGCGTAACTTTTTTTGCCCAAACATACACATACATACCCACATCCTCCACACAGAGACCCAGTGCCTGAGGAGCTATATAGAGATGAGGAAGAACTTGATGGCAGGGAGGAGGGACTGGTTAGGGAAAGAGAAAAAAGGAGAGAGAGAGGGGGGGGCAGCACATGGTTGCCAGGGTGTCAGCACCCCCTGCTGGTTTTGGCCGCCTGACTGAGACATCTGCCCCCTGACCCATCTCTACTGCCCAGATAGACACACCGACATACACTCTCATCCTTATAGTGGCTGAAGGAAGATATTGATATGGAGAGAGAGAGAGTGAGTGTGTGTGTGTGTGTGTCTGTGTCTGTGTCTGTGTCTGTGTCTGTGTGTCTGTGTGTGTGTGTGTGTGTGTGTGTGTGCGTGTGTGTGTGTGTGTGTGTGTGTGTGTGTGTGTGTGTGTGTGCGTGCGTGCGTGTGTGTATGTGGGCATGCGTGTGGGGTTGGTAGTGGGTGTGATTATACACGTGGGCAGAGATGCAGAGCACCACTAGGACACAAAGCGCTACTGTACCGTACGGGATTCCTACAACAGCTCCATTATCATATTCTGATATCACTATTTCACATTTCACATTTTTCACACCACTTGTGTTTGGACACAGACCCTGATTTAAAACAGCAATATCACAAGTAAATCACATATCAAAACAAGGAATACCCAATCAACCTGTAGGTAGGTAGGGCCAGAGATTTAGGATATGTGTTAGGATGACATTGCTAGCTTACATGTAGGCGTATATGGAATGGGGGTGATACCAGTGATACTATCAGGGGGCGTCGGGTCTTGTCGTTAGCCAGGGACAGGAGACTCCTCTGGGGTAGTGGCATGCTCCTGTGACCCCCCGATGGTGTGGCGGGCTGCTCTATTGTTTCATTATCACTGTAGCTCCACTATAGCACGGAGAGGCGTCATCATTATCCATCAGGCTTAATGAGATTGTCCCGTCGCTGTAAAGGTCAGGCAATTACCACAGGTGCGATTTTCCAGCCAGAAGATGCCGGAAGGTGGGAGAGGGAGGGAGGCAAACACACACTCCGAGGGTGACAGACAGACAGACACAAAACAGACAAACATCCATGTGCACACATGCACAATACACACGATGTAAAGATACATCATACAAATGTCTGTTGTGTCGTGGTGTATAGAGCTCTCGTAACGACCAAGCCATATCCCTGAAGGGTAACTATCTACATCTCGGTAGGACACGGGGGGGGGGCGTCAGAGAGGGGGAGCGTCAGAGGGGGGGAGCGTCAGAGGGGGGGAGGGGGGACGGCCGAACAGCAGGTGTCTTTTTAGTCTTCTGGATCATGTGCAGTAGATGACAGGGCTGCAATTGGATCAGGCATACGACCTTTGACCTCTGGCATATGACTTCACCTAGAGGTGCGTGTGTGTGTGTGTGTGTTTGTGTGTGTGTGTGCGTGTGTGTGTGTGTGTGTGTGTGTGTGTGTGTATGTGTGCGTGTGTGTGTGTGTGTGCGTGCGTGTGTGTGTGTGTGTGTTTACAGCAAAATGTTTCAAAGCATTATAACAATCGGATTTTTAGGTCAAGCTATTCTCACACTATAGGTCTATAAAACACCTTGTAGGGAGGATGATGCCTTGTTACAGTTCAAGCATGTCATTATTGATCTCTCATTGTTGGAGAAAAATAACCTGAACAAAGATGGAAGCCAGAGACCTATTCCCTTAAACCAACTCGATCATGTAGAGCATGTTTGAGACGACACTCAGGGAGACAGAGCATCGTAAAAGATTTAGAGTCTATATGAGGGTGGAACGTAAGTCTCTGAAGAAAGAATGACAGGAATTGGTGAAAGAGAGAGAGAGAGAGAGAGAGAGAGATTAGACCCGTTTCACAGAGGAGAAACACAAATGTACACACACACACACACACAACACACACACACACACAACACACACACACACACACACACACACACATACACACTCCTCCAATACTTCCCCTCCCTCCTCGATCCTCTTCCCAACAAGCACCATCCTAACCGCCACTGGCTATACTGGGACAGGTTTATGCCCCTCGCGTAGAGAACCAGTGGTTACAGTATTTTAACGGCTGGATTAATGGGGTGGCAAGAGGGGCAATAAATTGATGATATAACCGCTGAACATACTTGCCAGGACAATTAAGATACAACTGGAAAAAGAGGGTCCATGAATCGGCCAAGTAAAGAGCGATGGTTTCCCTTGCAATGACACGCGTGCCCTTGAGGCCCTCAGCAGGAAATTGGCGTCTACGTCTCCTGGATACGAGAAGTAATAAACGCAGAACAATTGCAAATGATCGTCTGCAGTAAAAACAAAAGAGGGGTATATTTGTGGGTGGAACAAGTAGAGCTTCTGTCAAAAAATCCATGGCAAAAGTACAATGTTAACACGTGTTAATTCAATAGTGAGTACTTTTTGTCTCTGCGTATGTGGTACAGTGAATTATTTGACCATAAAATGTCCCTTAATTCTTCCACATGAGAGAAAGTGGACTAATTTTAAGCTTTCAGCATCATTCTGTACCAGCATCCTAACTGTCACCTCAGAATCACAAGGCTATTCTGCAGTAGAGAAAGTAGCACATTTCCCCCAAAGCTGCTCGTAGTTTAATCCAGTCTTGGGGGTTTGAGCTAACTACCACCGCCAGATCTCTCAATCAGTGATGCTATCACTGACAACCTACCAGACTACCCTGTTCCTGCTAAAGTAACGGGAGTCATTTTAACCACATCGTTATACCATTTGTTTATATTCATCTCAAAAATAGGATCTGTATCTTAATCGTGCTAAGTGCTGCTAGGAGTTCAGGACGAGGAAACCAATCTGAGTGTGTCCTCCTCCAGAGTGGTTTTTCAACATCTTCAAAAGATCTTCATGTTTGCTTGCTTCACTGCAGTGCCCCCACAACCATCCAAATCCATAATAAGCATGCCCTTTAATTCTTGCCATTTGCATAGCAACTGAGAAACTAAAAAAAGGCATAATAACAGAATGAAAAATGGACGGAGAGATGTTGTAATGAAGATTAAAGGACTATCCATAATGGTTAATGAAGATACATGGCCATATTTCTCCAACACAATGCTAATTACGGACCCGTTTCCATTAATCGCTCATGAAATATTAAGCACCATTAGCTAATAAAGGCAAAAAATAACGTACAATTGCCAGGGTGCATTCTGAAGCAGGTAAAGAGATATACAGTCTTTTGTTTTATTACTGCGAGCGAAAAAGATGAAACGTGTCGCTGACTTCATTAACGAGACAGAGACGAAGTGGGTCTGGAGTGAAGGGATTGAGTATATCCTCTAAATGGACCTAGAGTAATTACAAACCACAAAATGCATGAGGTTTTCCCTCCTGTTTCACCAGATATTGATACATCATTTGATGGAATAATTATCTATACATAATTTACATATACTGTATACTGAATGGAAATGGCTTTCGTAGCAAAAATACACATTTAAACACAGACCCATACACACAGACACGTACACACACACAGACACGCACACACACACACGCACGCACACACACACACACACACACACACACACACACACACACACACACACACACACACACACACACAAAGAAGGAAAACAAGCATGGACATTTAGCAGCAAACAGAAACAGACAGTAAGAGGACACACTATTGTTTTCCACTCCAATTCAAGATGTGGTCTTTATTAAACGAGGTGGATTAAACACAGGCAACACAGACGAGGCCCATTTCTCAGACGCACCCCCCCTAAGTTCTTCTAAACCGGAACCAGCGAGGAATTACAGCCAGTATTAAAGAATGAATCATTAACGGTCGGCCAGTAATGATCCTGGGACTTGGCGTTATTGGTCAATTCTAATGGATGATCCCGTATAAAGCCCAGCCCTGCTCCAGGTCTTAGGATTCCAAGGCCCCTAAATGAGAGTGCAAAGCCCCGTAGTCAGCGAGTACGACTCTCCCCCCGCCAAGCGCCCGATTGATTTTCTGATTTTCATCCCGTCAGCCGCCTCGCCCCGAAGAATGAGTTTTAATTCTGGGGTGTGCATTATTAAGCCTGGCCCCCCCTGTTTAACAGAGGTTTGGTTCGGTGGGGGGGGGGTAAAAGAAAAGAGAAAAGAAAGGAAGAGAGAGAGAGAGAGAGAGAGAGAGAGAGAGAGAGAGAGAGAGAGAGAGAGAGAGAGAGAGAGAGAGATGTGGAGAGGAAAAGGCGGGCGGGCGGGCGGGGGTTGCCGTGGCGTCGGGGTTGCCGTGGCGTCAGAGAGAGGGGCTGAATGGCACCTGTCAGGGGGTGATAAATGAGGCCCTCTGCCCTTCAATTCCCCACCCTGTCACTCAGGGAGGGGGCATTAATCTTCATCGGCTGCTTGTCAGGTCAGGGCCCG
>NC_137692.1:16393027-16408027 GCF_963989245.1 Nansenia antarctica | reverse complement strand
AAATACTTCCTTCTGTCGGGTGATATTTCTAGAAAAAGGGCTGATTGTGGGATGTAGTCTTTGTTAAACTGACCCTGACTGGTGAGGTTGACAACATGTTTTGGATATGGGTATGAATGAATAACTTGGCCAGCTCAGTACTATTGAGAGATACTCGAAACACTCCTGAATCTGGCAGAACACATGAAAGGCCTATCGAATCTCCTTTTGTATTTCTCCTGTATCTTTCTACTTATCTTACCTGTGTCTTACTTAACAAGGCCTTCCAATATAAGGTCCATGAATTGCTTTTTACAAACACAGAGAGCAATTGAGATCGTTCATACAATACGATCGTTCACACGAATGTTTCTAACAATACACTGCTGAGAGTTTCCCAACCGTATCATATTCATATCACGTACATTGCTAAGCACAAGGATAACCCCAAAAATATTTCCCAGTAACATGCATATATCCACTAATATAAATACAATCAATAACAAAAACATTCCACTTTATCTCTGAACAGGTAAAGACTAAATTATAGTCCTCAAGCCAAATAGAAGGCTATGTTTCCTCTTGGATTCTTCTCTTGTTTTTTTGTTTTTTAAACAAAACTTCCTTAAATAGGCTCATGCTGTTAAGTGATTATATGGACAACTTGGGAGGGATATAATGACTTCAAACGCGGCAAAACTGTGGCAATGCCGGTGGTAGCGATAATCTATGGTAATTGCCCGTTTCTAGGGCTGAACAATCACAGAAACATATTTAAGATAAAAGCATGAAAACACCCCTGGCAGCGGTCTCCCAATTACTGTATCGTGGTTGTAATGTACCACAGTCTTGTGAAAAACAAGGGAGACAATAGATGTAAACATGTTGAAAATGATAATGAGATGATTGTGGATCCATTCTGGAGTATAGATTTTTCTTCCGGCATACTTATCACATAAAGCCCTCCAGAGTGTGTGGTATAATGAATCATAAATTAGAATGTTTTCCTGACAGAGTTAAATGACTATTTACTTAAATGTTGTTGCCGTAAAGCTTACATCAAGCTAGAAATAGGAGATGTTCTCCATACCACAAAGATATAGTTTGAAAGTTATTGTTATATTAAAAAAAAGGTTTTAAAGCAAAAACACTATTTCAGTCAATAACCCAGTCTTGACGGAAAGGAAAAGTAGAATCTTACTACGTGCATTAAACAAATCAATGTTGGGATCAATGCACATAGCAAAACAATATTAAATGGTATAAAAAGAAATTATAAAAAACCTCACAACTAATTCACCCATACTCACCATATGACAGGATGCATCACATTCTTCTCTACTTTTATTTCAATACATGGCTTGGGCTGGTCCAGTGGTCTAGCACCATGGCCTACAGTGCACGCATATGCCCATGTCGGCATGGGTTTGAACACGGCCCATGCCCTTCTGACACCCCCTTCCCTCCTTGCCTTCCTTTCTCTCTCCACTATCTCTTTCCAATGAAAATATGACAAATATAAGAGTGCCCCACTCCAAAAATAACCTTGAAAAACAAATGAGTTTACTGTTTTTTGTGTAACAGTCTTTTGTTTGTAGGCCATGATGAGAAAGTATACATAATTTACAAACTGTATAACTGTATAGGCATACAGAGTACCATTTGATAAATGCCCTGTTCAGATATAAATGTTTTTACATTAATCAATGAAGCACTTTTGAACATTTGAAGCATAATGCTGTCTTGAAAGTAACATGACTATATTTGTGACACATTCTAATGCTTTGGTCCCCATATTGGGATCCGACGCAATGATCTGACTTTTCTTTTCGAAAAATGTGAATACATTTCCACTTGTTGAAAATCAATGACACATCGCTAGACAACTAAGACAACGTGTGCTTTGTGAGCCTGCTAACAATGTAAAGTACTGTCATAGTTAACTAGGTAGCAGTGGAGATTACTCACTGAATCCATTGCATTGCTTATATTGGCTTGACTAGTGACTTTCTGTTGTGATTCTCAACAATGTTGAAACGTAGTTCTGTGTTTCAAAAGAAAAGTCTGAACATTTTGAACGGTTGCCGATATGAGATCCAAAGCATTAGAACATGTCACATTTATTCTCACAATGCACCAAAACCCTATGCACCAAACAATGCAAGTCTATACTGTTCAACAGACCAACACAAGTCACATTTTGACAGTCTGACAGATTTGTGAGAAATTATTGAAAAATGAACACATGCATTTGGAAAAAACTGTGTCACCCCGTTACTTTTCAATGACGTATTTCAAGTGCTCCTTTGATCTCCAATCGCTTCCCCCCTTTAAGCATCTCCAATTACTATGATTACCCTAAATTAACTAGACTTTTTTCTTGACAATAATTAGAAGTGAAAAAAAGATTTCCTCAAATTAAGCCTCTAAATTTCACTAACGGTTACCCTGCAAATGCTGACTTTGTCGAACCTTTTTTTTTTATGGGCCAAGATACGAAACTCTCACACACATTGGGAGAATCAAGGAGAGATCATTTTCAAAGGCTCTCAACAATGACCAGTGATACAGAGATGATGCTTTGGTCACTGGCCATTGGCTGACATTTTGACAAGAGATGACAGGTACTCAGTTTGAGATTCAAAGATCCAAAGAGCGATGTTCTCTGTTCTGGAACAATGCAAGGTGTTCAGTTTCAAAATGAAAGAACAGACAGAGAAAAGTGATCTCAATGTCCACTTCACTTACCATTCACACACGTGCACACGCACATGAAGAGAACCATGCACCATATAGGTACACAAATCCACACATACACAGGAACACAGGGACACACACACACACACGCACACACGCACAGACACACACACACACACACACATACACACACACACACACGCACACACACACACACACACACACACACACACACACACTCACACACTGACTACATAAAATGTCTATCCATAAAAGATACTTAGACCGTTATTGATAGTCCCTTAACTAGTTGATGGCCTTTAGAATGAATACAAAAGCTATGTGCCATAAGCGCAGTCTGTGTGACTAATTCCAAAGCATGTCTAAAACTGAGAGATGGGGAGTTGGGGGGGTGAACATGAGGGGGAGCATGCGGAAAGGAGGAATGGTGAGCATTGAGGATGAGGGGGGGAGGGGGAGGGGGTTGGGGGGATATGGGTGGGGGAATGCGCCCTGGGATTCGCCACTGACAGGATGCAGACATTGGAATACGGTCCCTCCTGTAGTCGGAGACTCCGGCGAGGGTGTCTGCCATATGCTCGCCGGTTTCCGAGGGAAAAGGCATCAGAGGATAAAAGTGAACGTGGCAACGAGCCCCCTTCAAATGTGTTCAAAGCCCCATATGAAAATGACTGTATACAAGACTCCTACCGAGGCCAATTTTAGATCAAAGTCAATCTAAGCAGGATGGAGTTGGTGGGGGGGGGGGGGGGCGGGGGGGGGGGGGGTGTATGAAATGCAAAGGGAACTTCTAGAGTAAGATGAACGAAGCCTAGTCTACCTCCAAATGTTATGACGATAATAAGCGACAAGAACAAATTTGGGAAGTGGGACATTTTGAAATAATTTGAATATTATTACAAAAAAATCTCCTTTAGTTTTAGTGAAAATGTGATCTCAATTTCAAATGTAACTCGTGTAAATCTCGAACAAACTACCCCGCTTTCTAAACTGTGGACATAAGAGCTTCATACTCTAAGTGCTTTCAAACAGATTTACAGACCAATCATGGAACAGAGATGTTTTTGGCCTCTTTGTGCAGTACTCACTTTTCCCAAACAAAATTCTACCAACCCACAAAAAAGGAGAGAAGAAGTCACCTCTGTTCCCTCTCCTACCATCCTCACCCCTCCTCTCTCTCTCTTCACCTTGTTCCTTTTCCCCCTCCCTCCTGTCTCCTTTCTTCTTCTCTCTAGAGAGTAGGTCACATGATCCAGACCTACCCCGTGCCATCTGGCTGACTTCCTGTCATGCCTGCCCCAGGAGAGAATGCCTCTGCTGGGTATACGCCCCCCCCCCAAACCCATGCACACCTGAATGAAGGAGAGCGAAGGAGAGAGAGACAGAGATAGAGAGAGACAGAGAGGAAACTGTAAAGAAAGATCAAGAGAGAGAGGATTCCTGGTTAGGATCCTTTTTTTTTTCTTCCTGCCATTACGTTTTGAATTCCGAAAACACCATTAGAGAAATTCCGATCCAATTTCCACCGAAGGTCACATCAAAGAGTTTTCCATACTGTAAATAACATTAAAATTGGTTAAAAGCTAACACGGCCCATATTCATTTCAATGTCCCCACCCATGGCCTGCATATTCATATAAATATAACATGACTATGGCCCCGCATCTGAATTTATTGGTTTTCCTCCTTCACAAATTAGGGGCCAGTATATGAATATTTTAGCACATGTGCACTCTGCGGGACATTTATCATGGCTTTAGCTATTATAAACAGAATAAATGAGCAGTCAAGCTAGGCTGCAGCTATGCTGTACAATGTCACGCCTCTCCTCTACCCTCCCCTTCTGCTCTCTAACTCACTAGGCTGGGTGTCATAAACTCCAAAATGGCTTCCTGGTCCCATCCCATTTCTCCCCTCTGTCATGTCTTACTAGATCAGGGACCATGGCGCAAAGCATCAACTCGACATGACTCTTTTACTATTACCTCCCTCCTCCTTTTATCAACTATTCAACGATTACGCCTGTTCTCCGTCAAGGTCAGAAGTTCTCGACTACACCGTCTTTTTATCCAGCTCTTCTTTTCTGTTACCCTTCCCCTCCTCTGAGCTTTTCTCTCAGTGATGGAATGGAGCCTTGGGGGCTTCTGGTTACCATCATGACTGACACCATAGCTTCTTAGTATCCACACCCCACACCCCAACCTTTCTCTGGTTCCCTTCTTCACTGAAGTACATGATGTAAGGATCAGGAATTATCTCAAATGCTTCCATGGGCGTTTGTAGCCTGTTGTCTAATCGGTGAAATCCCTCAGTGGAGAGCTGGCACCAAAACCGTTGCTTCCTGGATCCCTTCCACTTCAGAGAGGCGCGGCACATGCTAACTGTCATACATGAAGCACTGCTAGCCCAAGGGGGGGGTCTAGCTGGAATGGAAGTGGGAGCAGGGGGGGGGGGGGATGCCAGAAAAGAAAACACGGTGAGATGTACCCCTACAAACACACACACACACACCCACATGACCCAGTAATAAATACACCAAAGCCCTCTCTGAGGTGAACATTATTCACACCGACAACGGTCTGTGCAGAGCTCCAGAGGTTGGGACTCTAGCAAGCGCCACTCCCGTTCACCTGGCGTCTACCCAGAGTGCACCATCCCCGGGATCAACACTGATAAAGATCCCCCCCCCTCACCTCCACCTCTGTCTGGTGATGGATCCCTGTCTTCTTACTTTCATAAACTCCAGCAGCTCTGTGGGAAAATTAGCTATGCACTCTGTACTTTTTACTACAACGGCGCCTAAACAACAGCAGAACAAATAAATGGAGGGAGGCGGTGTTGTTGCGGCGCGGTGTTGTGCAACGCCGTGGCACGGGGAATCTGGGCTAAGCTGCTTGTTCGCTCTTCTTCTTCCGTGGCCTTTGGCATTTTGCCGCTCTGCATGGAAGAGAGAGAGAGAAAAAAGAGAAAAGCCGGTCGACGGTGGGTTGATGTCTCATATTCAAATTGAGAGTGACACGTCTATGCCCTTTATTCCATGGTCTAACTATCAGTTCTGTGAAATGCTAACATTTGGTGTGACAGAGGGTGTTATGGTGACTTTTAGACAGGCAGTAGACGTCGCCTCCAGGCGCTTCCTTCAGCTGGAGCGTGATCGTGATACGACACACAGCTCGCTTGACAGGACAATGGGCATACCCTACTTGTACAAAGAAAGCATGACACATACTGTAGCTAACTGTTGATCAAAATTGCTATTATCGCTACATTAGTTGATATGCTTCCATTTGACCGCTGGATTATTTGCAACATTGACATCAATAGTCCTGTAAATATAACCATGGCCTAAAATACGCCTCTAGCCTGCAGTATGGATAACAATATTAATTGTTTTGTGTTTTGCCCATGGGAAAACATTAGGCCGTCTGCTTGAGAGAAGAAGATGTTACTTCCTCCTTGCAATGAACAGTATGAGGGATATTTATACTTATAGGTTGGCAGTTATAATATGAATGATTGACAGGGAAGTCAGTTTCTGTATAGTTAATAACAAAGCATATTGTAATATTCATAATCTCTATTTCTTTTAATTATTCTTATTATTAACACTACGTGCCATGGGTTATGTTATCAAGGGTCATCTACTCATTTATGTGAACTGTGTGTGTGTGTGTGTGTGTGTGTGTGTGTGTGTGTGTGAGTGTGTTTGTGCGTGTGTATACTGTATGTGTGAGGATAGTGTCTGTTACCAACACTCTGTTCCAGCAGGGAAGCAGACTTGCCCAGTGAAGCATGCCCATATCAGCACTGCTCAAGTCTCTCTGCATTGAGCGCATATCCCTACAGCATCCCTCTCTCTCTTTCTCTCTCTCTCCCTCTCTCTTTCTCTCTCGCTCTCTCTCTCTTTCTCTCTCGCTCTCTCTCTCTTTCACACACACACACATGCGCACACACACACATGCGCGCACACACACACACACACACACACACACACACACACACACACACACACACACACACAGAATAGCTAGAGAGGTATACAGGCACCATCTAGTGCTTTATTCAGGAAAATGTTCTGCAGATGATTGCTGAGGAAAATTTGAAATGATCTAACTATATGAACGACAATGTACCATTATGAATGAATTGAAATATAAAAATGTTCAGGTTATATAATACATGTGAACTACATTCACTTATTCATAGAGTATTCTTTATGTGTATAAGAAATACATAACAATAAACATTTGCAAAATCCGTTCTACAACGAAAACCAAATCTGTAATACAATGACATTAAGCTGAAATACTGGTTCTAGCAATAACACAATATCAAATTCAATATATTTTTTCTGTAACACTAACTGCACAGTGTTGTCAAAAAAGAAAATATCTCTTATAGATTTTCACAAGCTAGGTCAGCAATGAACATGACCACATCCTGACCCAGCTGTCTGTCTTGCTGGTGTAATATGGTGTTGAAGGACACAGACAGGCTTCGCTTCGGAGACATTAGCAACGCTCTCTTAGGGTCACCTAAAATGACAGAGATTAATCACCTCCTGTGACTTGTTTTCAAAAGTTCTGTTTCCGTCAGGGTACTAGAGTCAGAGTTGAATTACACAATAGGCTAATTTGTTATGTTAACAAAAAAATCCTGAATACTATGTGGAATACCCCAAGTATGTGCGTGTGTGTGCGTGTGTGTACGTGTGTGTGTGTGTGAGTGTGTGTGTGTGTGTGTGTGTGTGCGTGTGTGCGTGCGTGCGCGTGTGTGTGTGCGTGCGCATGCCCGTGCGTGTGTGTGTGTGTGTGTGTGTGTGTGTGTGTGTGTGTACTGTATGTCTGTGTGTCTGTGTGTGTGTGTGTGTGTGTGTACTGTACGTCTGTGTGTCTGTGTGTCAACATAACCAAGCCAGCATAAAATTCCACAACACCCAGGGACGAGCCAAGTGTGAAACTGTATCTGCCCATCCCACAGGTGTTCACGTCGGAGAGAGAGTGAGGGGTATTATCATGGTGGAGACATGCTTTGGTAGGAACTGAATAATGCATTAACCCTATCAATCACAAGTTGACATCAAATAAGGTGTTCTTCACGACTTCTCAGATGAAACTTCGAAATGTGTCTCTATAATTGTGAATATATTTTTCGCAGTTACAGTTGACCTCCTCATAACCTTTAATTGCGACCTGACATTATTCATAATAGGCTACTGATGCATGGTGAGTCAACAGCTGAAAGTCCAGTGAATTTACAGTACATTTGACCTTATGGGTCATTTGTTAGCATGCTGGTCTTTGATCTGGAGAAGGTTGGGACCTGCTGATGTAAACACCAGGCTTTCCCATCGCCATAGAGACAGATGACGGCAGTATGGTGAAGGAAGTGCCATATATGCCCCATGTTGACAGAGGGACCCCGTTCAAACGGAGAGGCTGCTACTCAAACACAGCAGATTCACCTCCCAAAGCTACTGATATGGAGGGCAAACAGCTCAAGTGCCAACGTTATAATAAGGCATTGACTTATCACTCTATACACCAAGATAGTCACGTTTTATTCAATATTTGCTTCTTCCTTGAGTGGACAAAAATATCTAAAGAGAAGCCCACTGTATGAGGAATATAAATAGAATTTAATGCAATGCTTATGAAGTACAACTGAATTGTGTCAGGCTCTGATAATGAGAAGGGTTCACAGTGATGCTAAACCCACTAATCGTGACGTTAGAATTATAAGGTTCTATCTCCTTTTTTGTCAAAATTGTGTTTTTTACATAATCTGATCCATTAGGTGTGTATTAATGCCTGTGTGGTGTTATTTTTAAAATGTTGACATTTTTGAGTTAATAATTCATAAAATACAAAGGTTCCATCTCACAGAACATAATGGAATGTAAACACTTTGACGCTCAATATCTCTGAACTGCCCTAAACGGAGATAGAACCTTCTCATTCTAAACGGAGATAGAACCTTATCATTCTAAACGGAGATAGAACCTTATCATTCTAAACGGAGATAGAACCTTCTCATTCTAAGCTCACGACTTGCTCATGATTTAAAGTACAGTGTGCAGTGTGACAGAGTGCAGCAGCTTGCACTGGGCCTGGTCTTCAAGATACGCTACACCACAAAGACACCCAAGTACCTGTCAACATACTTCCAAAAAGTGAACAACGTCCACACATACAATACCAGAGGAAGCTCCACGAACCACGTTCAACCGCGTTGCACCACAAACAAGGGGTTAAACTCGTTTGCAAACTATGCAGTAAAAATGTGGAACGCCCTTCCTATAATCTTAAAGGAGTGCAAAACACTGCCCAACTTCAAAACCACTCTCAAAAAACATTTACAGGAGGCTGCAATCCGTAACTGGACCCTCTAAATCAAAAATCAGATTAAAAGACCCGAACTACCCACTGTACATACTTTGTGTTTTGTCCCCCGCCCCCACCTGTGGTGTATGTCCCCACCTGTCCTACCCGCTGTACATACCTTATGCTTTGTTGTATTGTTCTTCCCATGATGGATGTATGTTTATCTTGTAGATAGTACTAGTTATTTGTCTGTATTATCTTGTAGATAGTACTAGTTTTTTTTGTCTGTCTTACATGTAACAATGAATTGAGAATCAAGGACCCCAATTGAAATAAGCCAGTGGCTTTCTTGGGTTTTTATCCTGTTAGTTGACCTTGTATGTAATATGTACTTTCATGTACCTACTTCTGCAAATCTTCTAATAAAGTGTTCAATCAATCAATCAATCAATCAGTGAAGGTAGGCCCAACGTGATGATGATGTGCTCTCGCGTTGTTTCGTGTGGGAACATCGGGGCAGCCACTCAGGTGCGCTTACGCTGAGACATGGCCGGACATGTACCAGCATGGCGGCGTGCGTAGTTCAGACACGTGAATTAACATAACAAAGTGCTTTTTCCAAACAAGGGTTGCGATCAGCGATCGGATTGTAAACTCGCGTTATTATATAATCTAAACCATGTTATTCAACAAAGTAGTGAAAAGGAAGGCAATGTTATAACGGGATCTTATGATGAAAACATGTCAGATCGCAGAAAGCAGCATGATCGTGCCACCACTGCCTCTCAATGGTTCAGTGATCTATGGAAGCGTGTGTCCAAACGTTCTCAAAACAGATTGAGATCAAACAGATCAGGGAAACTAAACAGGCCAAAACAAACCCCCTCCTCTGTTGTTGGCACAACTTCATACACTCGCTGCAAAGGTAAGGCGATTGTGTGTCAGAGAATCTCAGAGGAGAGTACATCTCAGTACATATCTATGATCTAACATACAGATCGATCTAGACAATTACACATGTTTGCTTGCTTAGCTGTTCCTCAACTAGGGACAACTCCATCGATGTTATGATGCCCTTGGCTCTCAGTCTCGGTACACAACAAAGATACTTATCTTCATCAAAATGAAGTTTGTCAAACTGTACGCAGTCAGACAGCTAAGCCTTTTGGACGATACAGTAGTATTAACCTTCTTCTCAATCCCACCAGATGTGAAGACGACCCCCCAACGCAGAGTTAAAACCACCTATACGTGTTTGAATAATGGGGATTCGCAGAGCGATGGGGACGTGTTGCAAGACATTATATGGGACCCCACGTCACCCACCCCTGCAAACAATGGTATGGAAATAAATGACTCACTTCATGATTACCGAAGGCTACACATCATCTTTTCTTTCATTCATCTTCTTGTTTGTCCACCAGACCACTTGAACTGTGCATTAGACCAGGGTCAAATTATATGTTTACACTGTTTTTGAGGTGTGCTTTATTTAGCTTGGCGTTTTAACCTTTTGGACCTATTTGAATGGTTCCATTGTACCACCAGGCAAATTAGCCCAATTCAAGTGCAACTGATGTTCCATGATGATGTGACTTGACGTAATTACGTGTAACTTGTGTGTGGACTGCAGTGTGTTGATTCCTTTCCAAACAAATTACAATGTGAAGATATGACAACAGAGGGCCAATAAGTTATCTTATTGTTTCCCCAGGAAAGGAGCCAAGACATACCAGAGTTGTTGAGATATCAGACATTGTCAACCGCATTGCCCCAAAGGTCAGTATCTTACCTGCCGGTTGCTTAGCACCTACAAGTCTGGGATGATCTACTTCACACATAGGTCCAACAATGTTCTTCACTGTCAATGCAGTTTGGTGGAAGGTTTTATTACTTTGTTGTGGTTGTGATATAGAATAGAGTAGGCTACACGTTTATTGTCCCACGTGTTATATCCCACATCATAAACCTTCATCACACAAGGTGTTAAAGGACATAGCCTACTCATACATTTAAGTGTAGGATGTACATGGTTTTGAAAGATGATATTTTAAAATGTTTTCCTTCGATAGGATGCAAAGCCTGTCAGCGTGGACTCCCCACTTCTTCAGTGGATTAGGGATAGTTTCCAACCATGCACCCCAGAGCCACGCCAGCCCAGAGTCAGAAAGAAGTCCCTACGGTGGGTGAAACACCTCATTCAAAAGCAACAACATAACGAAAACACATTTAACATGGTTCATTTGGCTCAGCCGGTTGCAGCGTGGTATTCAGCTCACAAAGTTATGGGTCTTTTCTATATCGTCCCAGTGGGAATCAAACCCACTGATCTAAGCATTACTTAGTATCTTCAAACTATACAAAGCTGTTCACATCATCACTGTTCAATTCACTCACTCCCCATAACCCCTCAACTGTTTGTCTTCTCTTCAAAGGCAAAGCAAGATAGAGGACCTCATGAAACTGGCCCGGCAGTTTGACATCAACATGCACCAGCAGGACAAAGAGAGCGCTGAAGAACAGCGGAACAACACGATCAATAATCTCAGCAAGCAGAGGAACCCTACAGGTCCAGCATCGTGTGGCGACAGGACTGCGACCCTTACCTGCGTGGAGGAAGTCAAAGGCCCGCCCTCAAGGTCACAACAGGTGGAGGAGGAGCTTCATGCTCTGTTCAACAGGCCCACTCAGCAGCTGAGTCAGGGCTCGTCAACCTCCGCTTGTTCACAGGACGTAACGGGTCACACTAGGATTTCCCACCCCGCCGCCGCCAACTCTAAAGTGTCAGAAGTTGCGGCCCGCGAAGGAACGTCTTGTCTGCCAACACCTTCCGGTGAAGCAGAAGGACAGTCAAACGGCGTGCCGGCGAAAGGCGATGACTTTGACGACGACTGGGAAGACGACGACCTGCTTAACGACTTGTTTATGGAGGAGATGTCGCAGAATTACACACATCAGGAGTTTCCTAACGTAATGCCAGTCTCGTCGAAAGCAGCGGCGGCCATTCTGGGTTCCAGCAAAGACACTTCAGACCAAACGTCTAAGGGGGTCGGCGTAGCCTCGGGCTCTTTAAAAGACGTCTCTGAGGAGGCTAAGTCCCTGTATGACTTTGAGACTTTTGACGGGGATGACGACAAGCTGCTCTACCAGGTGTGTGACAACGTGGAGAGGATCTCCAACAATTCCCATCATGCTTCGTTCAAAAGGCATCTGTCTGACTCAGACGCCACGAACAACAAAGGTGAGCTTTGTGTGTACACCCCATTTGCACCTGTGCTGCGTTAACTCAGATATTACATTAGAGGCTAGGCCCCTAAGAGCACATTAGGCCAATCAGGATGTTTACTCAAAAACGTTATCCACTTTGCACTGGAACTCGAGCCAGGGCAGTTTGATGAAGAGTTGAGTCAGGGAACTGAAAGGAGATTGTGTGTGTGGGTGTGTGTGTGTGTGTGGGTGTGTGTGTGTGTGTGAATTGTTGTTTATTATGACGGATAGTTGTCTTGTTTTTTAAGATCGACATTCCAGTTCTTCTGGAACTCTGTCCATGGCTCCTCTGTAATCAGTCAGCGTACTTATTTAATATTTTGTTTTTGTTTTAATCCCTTTCTCAGTTTTCGTCACAGGCCAGATGACGGGGAAATGCTCGGCCGCTGAGATCGAGAGGAAGAGACAGGAGGCCATAGCCAGGAGAAGATCCCGGACGCAGGCCTCCCTAAAACCAGGAGCTAGGGGTGGGCATCGACGATCGATAATTGATCGATAATTGATCGATAAGGATCTTGGTCGATCACAAAATAAAACATTTGGTCGATCAAAATTTTTTTTTTTTTGTGATCGACCAAATGTTTTATTTTGTGATCGACCAAGATCCTTATCGATCAATTATCGATCCTTATCGATCAATTATCGATCGTCGATGCCCACCCCTACCAGGAGCCCCATCATAATGAATCAAGGGGACACAGTCATAGTGCAGATGTTGCCATTCAGCAAATCGTTCAGTAGAACGTTTACTTATACAGCTGTACAGTAAGAATTCCCCCTCATAATGTAGACATGAGCCAACCTACCAGCATGTCTCCCCTGTATGGAGCCCTTTTTTCCAGTATGTACAGTATTAAATTACAGAGCTTTGATTGACACACTGGACCTCCCCTTCAGACAGATGGTTTCTTGTGTAAGGACTGCTGCACTTTTAAGCTGTTACGTGAATGTTTAAGTTTACTTTTTTGAAAGGCACAGCAAAGTTATGTTTGGACACAATGCAAGGGTCCGGTGCTAGGTTCTGTAAAGATTACACCACAAAGGAATATCAGTTGGAAGGACATTTTAAGAAATTACAGTTAACAGGACAATAGTGCCTTTTTCTCTCAAAGATTCACCTCATTATGTCAATAGTTAGCTTCATCTGTTAGTAGTGCCTAGATTATGGATAATAGTCATGTATATACGTTGTATATTTCTAATGTTCTTATTGGTTGGTACCCATATTATTAGTGATTCTCATTGGCTATTTGAGAGGGACAAGTATTGTGGTATATTTCCGTTTCTTGTGTAAGGACTGCTGCACTTTTAAGCTGTTACGTGAATGCTAAAGTTTACTTTTTTGAAAGGCACAGCAAAGTTATGTTTGGACACAATGCAAGGGTCCGGTGCTAGGTTCTGTAAAGATTACACCACAAAGGAATATCAGTTGGAAGGACAGTTTAAGAAGTTACAGTTAACAGGGCTTACGACAATAGTCCCTTTTCTCTCAAAGATTCACCTCATTATGTCAATAGTTAGCTTCATCTGTTAGTAGTGCCTAGATTATGGATAATAGTCATGTATATACGTTGTATATTTACATGTTCTTATTGGTTGGTACCCATATTATTAGTGATTCTCATTGGCTATTTGAGAGTATTGTGGTATATTTCCATTAGTGGATTTGTATTTGTCACAATTGGTAACAAACAATCAGTTATGGACACAAGTCTTTTTAAATGACTGCTGTGACTGCTGTATGATGTTTAATTGTGGTTATCAAAACAGCATGGCTGTACTAACCAATGTTGTATCATCAAAATGTGCACTCAAAAGTTTATTTTCGGATTTTGTAATCCAATATTATCAGAGCAGTCATTTCAGAGATTGCTTGCAAACGAGACAGTGTTATGATTTCACGTGAATGTACATATTAAAAGAGAAAATACTATTGATCTGATTTTGTACTTGAATATGTCACATTAATCGACTTCACTTGAACCACTTTCACTGTCTGTCTGATGCTGTGTCCTTCCTTTTTCTTTTCTCTGTCCAATGTTATCCTATTTTGCACGTCAGAAGTTACTGAATATGCCACAATTCTAGCCACACAGTCTCTATAGAGAGCACCTGACAGAGGGTGGGTATGAAAACCATTAAAATGTCATCAAAACATTTGGAAGGACATTTCATAACATAACATCGTAACATTTCACCTCTAGTGTGATTATTTCTAATGTTATCATTTCTAATATTATCATGCGTAGTTTGTTGAAAAACACGGTGACAGACATAGTAAATAATGACGGTCAATCTTCAGTAATCTGACTCTTGAGTTGTCATCACTTGATTTCGGCAAAGCTAACTTGTCCTCCATTGCGAACAATCACGATCTGTCTCGGTGGAAACATATTAGAGAAATTAGGGATTATCATAATATTGAATCTTTAAAGTTTCTCCTCTGCCCCCTCATCATCCCCCACACCTGCTGCATTGTGAGTGTGTGGCACAATGTTAGTCTTTGTCCTCCCTGGAGAATTTCCCAGTGTTCACCTGACCTGAGCCCCCCAGCCCTCTCAGGCCCGCCAGTGTGGAGCGCTACGGTATAACACACATACACACAGGTGTAAGAAAAGAAAAGGGACAGTTACAACTCCTGTTTTTTAAGGAATCTTTTACTTGGTGCAGCGGAGCAGGTCCAGGCTCTGAGTCCAGCTGTGTGGTCTGACCC